>NC_079873.1:23571954-23875353 GCF_023065955.2 Ursus arctos | reverse complement strand
TAAATCAGTATCATCCATATGGAGAAGACAGCATAAAAGAATTTATTTTTCATTAGTCTAGATGATGTTACTTGTATGCATTGTCTATCATCCAAGGCAGTTTTAAGTAGGGAAGCCACATAGAAAAATGTCATCACTTTACAAGGATGTGGATTTACCTGAATTTATATTTAAGTTAGATCTCCAAAGGATGTACTACTATATTATTATATTACTGAGCTAGCACAAGTGATTTGTAGTAGTTGTTTATTACTAAGGAGAAACATTCTCTAGGGTAGCTCAGTCAAAATGCCCAGGCTTATTAGTTTTAAGTACTCCCACCTTACTTGACCCTTAGTATTTTTCAAAGTGAAAAACAGGTCTGTAACCTCTAATTTATATATAAAAAATCTTACAGGATGGGCATTTAAGTACTTTTCAAGTACAGAATATCTACTGATCTAGAAATTTCTTGAGGTAATCATGACAGTGGCGTGGGATTAATCTGGACATTGTGGAAGCTTCATGTTATTTTGATGATGGTGCAGCATTGAAAAGTTTTATTAAAGCAAACTTGAGGGATGCCTGGTGGCTCATTCAGTTAAGCATCTGCCTTCAGCTCCGGTCCTGGTCCCAGGGTCCTGGGATTGAGCCCCTCGTCGGGCTCCTTGCTCAGTGGGGAGCCTGCTTCTCCCTCTCCCACTCCCCCTGCTTGTGTATACGCACTCTCTCTGTCAAATAAATAAATAAAATCTTTTAAAAAATAAAGCAAACTTGGTTAGCCATATTATTCTGTAGGAAATTCAATAATCTGTTGAACTGTTTTAAAGTATAAATTTATAGAGGAATCTGGATGTTCAGGGATTCAGAGTTAGAAATTAGTTAGATAAATGAGAAAGCATTTGACAATATTGGTGTCCTTACTATATTGCAGAGATAAAAGTATTTAACCCAAGTCAGCCTTGGGGTTATACTGCCACAATTCTCCCAACTCAATGCCTAAAATAAAAGCCATTTTCTTTGGGAAACTTTCCTGGGTCTCTGGAAGTAGATGTCACTGATTCGTCTGTGGTCCACCATAGCTCTTCATCAGTGCCTAACTCATGGCATTGATGACATTTTATCTTCTACTATAATCACTTGTATACATGTCTTATCTCTACTTCAACAGTCTGGGGTTAAGGTCAGAACCTAGGTCTGAATCTTAACTGTACCTCTGTCCTAACCAGCAACACCTAAAAATCATACCTTGTAGGTTGTGGATGCTAAATAGATACTTGTAGAAAGCATATATGGACAGGACTCTTGGAGAATAAAGTTGACTATTGTGCTAGAACTATTTAAAAAGACACTGAGAGCATTCTTACTGGCCTGGAAGGGCTCTAGATTTGGAATCAGGAGACCAGAACTAAGATTCGTCTTTGCTACTTGTTGATTACATGGTTTGGGGCAAGTTAACTACAAACCAGCTTTCTTGCATATGAACTCAGGTGACGGTATGACCTGCTCTCCAACCTTGATAGGTCCATTTCTATAGGCAAATGGGACTAAAAACATCACTGATACTGCATTCAAATGATATGTAAGAAAAATTTCCTCTGGTAAAAAAAGAAAAAGACATACAAAGACTCTACCCTGAAAACCCTCTAAATACCGAATATTATGCTAATACTACAATTCTAAGCTCTAGTATTAAATAAGATTACTATAATTTGTATCTAAGTAATTCCTCTTCATTATTAAATACTAAGGCCTTTTAAGCAATTTTTATAGATCAAATATTTTCGTTTGAGATATTTTTATTTGAAATATATGTATTTGTTTTTCTAGCACCCCGAAAAGAAAGCAAGGACTTAAGGGTATTTTTTTCCTGCTAAATGCTATACCACCAGCATCTGTAACAGTGTCTAGCACAGGATAGGTACACATAAAATATCTGTAAATGAATTAATAAATTTGGATCTCAAGGTCCTGTTTGCTTTAGTTAGCCCTTAAATATAATACTGATCTTTCAATCAGTGTAGAAATTCTCTTGTGTTAATGATTAAAAAAATTGAAGTCCATAAAAACAGAAACACTAGCTTTTCTTAACAATGACATGAATATAAATGATGTTCTTCATGAAGAAATGAAATAGGGATATGGCCAGATTCACTTTATTTTTAATAATCATAATTTTTTTCCAATTTGTATATGGTAATATTTCTCTTTCACAATGTGATTCATAGTATTCCAGACCAGTCGTTTTAAAAACTGATCCTTAATGTTTTACCTACTATTCTAGGTCATTATTTAATTTTAGCAATCCTTTTGTGGAGTATGTCAAGATCTCTTAAGGGAAATAAAAACTATGACTTTGGTTAAGTACAGGAAACTCTAAAATATTCAAAATTTTATATTTTTTAAACTTTTTTTATTCTTAAATAATTATAGATTAACAGGAACTTACAAAAATAATACAAAGAGTTCCCTTGTAAACTTCAACCCATTTCCTCTAAAGGTAAAATCTAATACACTTCTACTATAATAACAAAACCAAAACTGACAATAGTATAATCTACAAACTTTATTTACAGTTGGCCAGTTTCTATATGAACTCATTTGTGTGTGTGTGTGTGTAATTCTATATACTCTCATTACATGTATGCTTTCATGTAATCACTATCACAATCAAGATATAGTCTGTGTATGTATTCCATCATCACAAAGGAACTCCCTCATTCTAAACATACATAATTGGACCCCCTCCAACCTGCCCTTATTTTTTTCACACACTATATTTATAGAAGAATTCCCATATTTTAATTGGCTTGTCTTTCCACAATGGAACACTTTTTCCTAAATTCATGATATATGCCTGGAAAAATCTGGTATTTTTTTTCCTAAAAGGCTGTTGATTTTGTTTTTCTGCTGAAATTTTAAATGAAAACGTTATTATATGCTCTATTTTCCGTTACAGTCTCTATCGAGGAATATGACTTTATAAAGAAAAATGTTTTTTAGAAGATGGCAATATGGGAGTTCTGAGAAATCGTGTTATAACACCACATATAATAGGGGACTTTAACACCCCACTTACATCAATGGATAGATCATCCAGACAGAAAATCAATAAGGACACAGTGTCTTTGAATGACACATTAGACCAGGTGGACTTAACAGATATATACTAAACATTCACCCCCAAACAGCAGAATACACATTCTTTTCAAATACACATGGGATATTCTCCAGGATAGATCACATTATAGGCTATTAAAACAAGTCTCAATAAATTCAAGAACCCTGAAATTATATCAAGTATATCTTCTTGACCACAAAGGTATAAAACTAAAAATCATGATAAGAAAAAAAAAATTGAAAGAATTACAAACACGCAGATGCTAAATAACATGTTACTAAACAAGTAATGGGTCAATGAAGAAATCATAAAGGAAATTAAAAAATACATGAAGACAAATGAAAATGGAAACACTACAGTTCAAAATCTTTGGAACACGGCAAAAGCAGTTCTAAGAGGAAAGTTCATAGTGATGCAGGCCTAACTCAAGAAACAAAAGTTTCAAATAAGCAATCTAGCCTTACGCCTAAAGGAACTAACAAAGAAAGAACAAGCAAAGCCCAAAGTTAGTAGAAAAAAGGAAATAATAAATATCAGGGTAGAAATAAATGAAATAGAGATGACATACAATAGAAAAGATCAATGAGATGAAGGTAAATCTTTAGCTAGATGAATCAAGAAAGAAGAGATGACTCAAATAAAAATCAGAAATGAAAAAGTAGTTAAAACTGACATCACAGAAATGTAAAAAATTAGAAGATATTACTACAAAAAACTATATGCCAACAAATTGGACAACCTAGAAGAAATAGAGAAATTCTTAGAAATGTACCAACTTTCAAGACAGAATCAGGAAGAAATAAAAAAAAAAAGCTAAACAGAGCAATTACTAGTAATGAAATTGAACCAGTAATCAAAAAAATCTCTCAAAAGACAAAAGTTCAGGAACAAATAGCTTCACAGGTGAATGTTACCAAATAATTAAAAAAAGAATTAACACCTATCCTTCTCAAACTATTCCCAAAAATAAGAGTAAGGAATGCTTCCAAATTCATTCTATGAGCCCAGAATTACCCTGATAACAAAACCAGACAAAGACTACAAAAAAGAAAATTACAAGTCAATATCTTTGATGAACATAGATGCAAAAATCTTCAACAAAATATCAGCAAGTCAAATTCAAGAATACATTAAAGGGATCACTGAATCCAATCAAGTGGGATTCTTTTGTAAATGATAAATCCAGTAAGGGGTTAACATCCAAAATATATAAAGAACTCATACAAGTCAACACCCCCCCAAAAAAAATCTAATTTAAAAAATCGGCAGAGGACCTGAAGAGACTTTTTTCTGAAGACATGCAGATGACAAACAAACACAAAAAAAAAGATGTTCAATATCACTGATTAATAGGGAAATCCACATTGCTGTAAATGGAAAATGGAATATTCTAAAGAGAAACATTCTAAAGAGAAAGTGTTTTTAACCATTAAAAAATATGTCAATGCCATTGACAACTAGAAAAAGCTACTACAAAATTCAAAATAAAAAATACTATTGATGACAGTCATATAGCAAGGATTATATCAAAGTGAGTTGAAAACCAAAAAAAAAAAAATCAAGAAAAAGCTATCTTCAGTCATTCAACCTTCCTTATAATTGCATTTTATACAATGAATATTCATAAGGATGGTATCTCATACAAATTCTATCAGACAAATGCAGATTATTTAACCAAAAATAATAGTAATCTTCTCTGGCTACTGTGTAGGTATTTCTTGAATTAGGTATTTCACTTTAAAAATAGCTATTGTTCATATTACAGGCATTTAACATGTTAAACGTGTCTATGTAACTTTCAGTACAAATGCTTTTCCTAATCATTTTACTTATGAGAAAAATATAGATAAATAATAAGTTCTAACCATAATATACTCATCCACACATGGCATATACCCAGTGGTTTTATGACACTGATCAAGGAAAATAGATTTCTACATACATTTTTTATTCTTGTCTGTCTTAATAAAATGGATTTACAGTAAGTATCAACAAAGTTTTAGTAAAATCACATTTTATGTGGAATATATCATTAATGGAAGCATAGGAAAATACCTTTTTTGTTTACTACATTTGGTTATTATTTCAAGTCAAAAACATTAATCTTAATATCTAATATTGAGAATATAATCATTCCTCAATTGATATATTTTCAATTAGTTTTCTAGCTTATAGTTCTTTTAAGTACAATACAATAGAAAGGACAGTAACTAGTTAGTTGTAATAAAAATTTCAGAGTCTAGGTAAATGCTTGTCCACTGGAAAATCACTCCATCTAGTAAATGAGTTCATTGGAAAGAAATTTTTGGTACACTAGAATGCATCTTAGGGAAGCCAAATGCCTTGTTTCAGTTAAGTATGAGTCCTTTTCAAGAGATAACATAGAAACACTAAAAAACTGCATGATGAGATTTAAAATTTAAGTTTCAGTTGAAGAATAAGACACTTTCATCTACAAAGTCACTTAACTACTCACATATGAGGGTATAAAGGGGTAAGGAGTAGAAAGAAAGAGGTTTTGGAATCAATTTTCTGGCTACCTTGGAGAAATGCCTCCTGTGGAGTGATGAAAAATGTTTCCTTCTTTACCCTGAGTTAAGAGAAAACCTTCACCCATCAGTCTGTGGAGAAAAAGATAATACAATGCTTTCTGATTGACAGCTGAGTAGACTGGCTTGCTGGAGACTTACAGAGTTAAGCAAAGGAGAATCTGCTCTTGCACTATATTGGACCCACATTTTACTGGAACATCAATGGAACAGGAGGGGTGAGCCATGTATGATACCAAGCTGGTATAGTCCCATCTAAGATCCTGACCAAGAGGAAGCTCTGGGAGAGACACAGACCTCAGCAAAAAAATGGAGAAAGCCTACAGAATGCCTATAGGCTGAGGGAGGAGATGCAGCAAGCTAAAATGGAGCTAATTTGACCAGTGAAGGAAATCACAGGTGAAAGGCTTCACTATAGGACAGGTAGGTGCTGTCTCTGAAGGAATCAGGGAACCACCGCCAAAATACCAGTTAATTCAACTCCCTTTACCTACTGCTTCCCTTACTTCTTTTCCCTCCCTGCATTCTAATCATGAAGAATCTAAAACCAAGTTAGCATGATATACAAAAATGTATAAAAGTGCATGGCAGAGAAATAAAAAAGAAACCAAACCACAACTTCCAGCTTACCAGTGGGCCACACTGGAGGATGGGAGAGAAAGAGAGAACAAAGACACCACTTTAAAATAAGCTTAGAGTTTTGATTACTATTGGACATATTAACTACTGAGAGGAAGACTTTTTATCTTCTGAAAATGATCCAAAGCATCACAAGATATGCAGTAAATTTTATGGAGAACCTGGGGAACAACAGCCCAATACTCTCAAAATTAAAGTAAGGTTGATTCGTGGTTGCATTATACAAATAGTGCTTATTTATTTAATTTTTGTAATGATTAAATCATTACCTTAATAGTTAATGTATACCATAATTAGCTATATAGGTAAGCAAGGAAGCCAAGTACATTTAACCTTCTTCAAACAGTGCAAACACAAATACATATTATATAGTTAATGGAGGCAGAGCTTATCAAATTTAAGTGTGGTTGAGTCCAATAGCCATGCCCTTCACATGACTGCACATTGGAAAATACAGATACCTATCTTATATTTTCCATTGTCCTCATTCTTATGAAAGAAGTTTTGTAAAGAAGTTCATAAGAAGGTAGACTTATTTGACAAAAAACACAGACCATCTAAACTCAACTAATCCTAAAAAGGACCAAAGTGGAAAAAAACTTCATAACTTCTCCCTTGTGGCTCACAGTTGTATATCAAACCCATCACAGTGGTAACATTTCCCAAGCGATAAGGACTCATGTTTCAGGGGAAAAAGTGCTTTAATAAGCCGTTTCACTCATTTATGGAACATAAGAAATAGCAGTGAGATCAGTAGAAGAAGGAAGGGAAGAATGAAGGGGGGTAAACAGAAGGGGGAATGAACCATGAGAGACTGTGGACTCTGGGAAACAAACTGAGGGCTTCAGAGGGGAGGGGGCTGGGGGATTGGGCTAGGCCGGTGATTGGTATTAAGGAGGGCACATATTGCATGGAGCACTGGGTTTATAAGCAAGTAATAAATCATGGAACACTACATCAAAAACTAAGGATGTACTGTATGGTGACTAACATAACATAATAAAAAATTATTATTAAAAAAAAAGAAGCCTGACCTGAAATACGGTTTCAAAGAATGTATTTTTAACCCTGTTATAGTACTAAATAGCTTTTTCATTTTTTTAATTAATTTCAGAGGCAGAATTTAGTGATTCATCAGTTGCATCTAACACAGTGCTCATTACTCTTTCAATTTTCAGGAAAATTTTTATTTTGCTTCACCCTTCTCACACAATCCTATTCATTTCAGTTTTGTTCTAGATTTCTAAAGGTTTCTGTTTCACTCCGATAATTTTAGCATTTCAGTCTGAAAAACTATAGATAATTAATTACTCTGTCCCTCCAGATTGACTTAAGTTATTAAAGAAAACAGGATTCAAAATTTTTAATGTGCACTAGGGAAAAAAATCACATTGGTGGTAATTATTGGTAATTAAATGCTTTTAAAATTAGGAAGATAAATATAGTACTATCCTGCCAGTCAGATTCCTCAGAGTCACAAAGGAAAAGACATACAGAGATGGCTTAAAGGAATGGAAGTTTATTGTAAAGACACAAAGGAAATTCCACGGGAGAAGAATGATTCCAACCACAAGCATTGAGGCTATATGCAAACACTGCAAACTCATGGGAAAGCTACTCTATTTTCAACAAGAGCTAGATGACCCATCTCTTATTTAGCAATTACTTCGCATTTACAAAGAAGAGAGTCTGTATGAAAACTCCATTTAATTGGTTCGATTTAGCACTACACCTAGAGGGCAGTTTAGACCACCTTTTTGGAAATATGCTCAGTACATATATGGTTTTCTTCCAATTTTAGGCTGGTCAATATGAGTGTGCCTTTACTGCACAGCTAGAGTTGCCCCTAAGGAAGCAAACTGGCATTGAAGCTAAAAAGTATGCGGAGAGGGAAATCAGGGGTGGGATGGGTTGGGCCATGTTACCAAGAATACATCTATGCAAATAAAAGGTGCTGGGTGACAATTTCCACAGGTCTCTCATATTTCTGTAAGTCTTGCAAGCACAGGCACTTTGTCTCAGACTATCTTTTTAAAGATGTTTGTATATCAAATAGCCTTGGAAAATAAAGACAGTGTCTCCCTCCAGAGCAACGGGCATCCATGCTTACTGTCCCGAATAAAAGATTTGGTTTCCCTAAACACTCAGTTCTTCTCCTATAATGCAACTCACTGTGCAAACAGGTGTCATCTGAGTGTCTTTAGGCTGCACTGACGGAAATGGGGTTTGGAGAACTGCTATTGCCTGGAGTAAGAAGGCCCTTAGTCTCTGACCTCACAGTCTGTGCCTTCTGCCAGGAATCATGAAGCTGTGGTAGTTCATTTTGTTAGCTTGCAAATCTCAGCCTGGTCACAATTTGTCACAATTCTTAGAAGAAGACTGTGAAGATTAGTAAATGTTTTTAGAGAATGTTCAGATACTATTCAATTTATAAGCCAAGCACTCTGTTAGAGCCTGTAGTTTATAATATGGGAAGGGCTACAGGTTTTGTTGCCATAAAGAAAAGTTTCAATTCTAAATCTATCATTTATTCATTGTCTCAACGTCCTTACCTATGATACAGATATTTTCTTAAAAATACCCCTGGCAGTGCAGATCATGTACACAAATACCTAATATGGTATTTGTCATATACAGACATAATAAAACAAAGCACAATAAAACAAGGTATGTCTGTATGCCTCGAAGACATTGTACTTTTCGCAAACTGAAGGTCTGTGATGACCCTGTGTCAGGGAAGTCTATCAGGGCCATTTTTCCAACAACATTTGCTTTGTATTTCTGTGTCACATTTTGGTAATTCTCACAATATTTAAAACTTTTTCATTATTATTACATTTGTTATGGTGATACATGATTATGACTCACCGAAAGCTCATGTTATAATTAACATTTTTAGCAATAAAGTATTTTTTAATTAAGGCATGTACACTGTTCTCTTACACATAACACTACTGTACACCTATTTGACTATAGCTAGTGTAAACATAACTTTTACATGTACTAGGAAGCCAAAAAATTCATGTGACATACTTTATTGTGACATTTACACTATTACAGTGGTCTGGAACTGAACCTACAATATATGAGGTATCCAGTACCCTTCAAACAATAAGTAACTATTAAATTATCATTATTAGTAGTAACAGGAACATATATTAAAGATATGACATTAGATCTTATTAGTATGTATCAGTTTGAAGGTGATTTTTCTTTTTCAGATAACTATGGTAACATAATGCCACAACTATGGAAATAGTACTACAAACACGATTGTCTTTCCTCCTCCTTTTCTTTTTTTATATTCTCTTTCTTCCCTTTCTATTAGGACACTCCTGTAAAATGGTGTCCTTTTTTTTTCTTTTTTTTTGGTCCAGGGTTTCCGAACCTAAGATGACCCCTTAATATTTTTACTATTATAGAGTTCCTAGTCTTTGTCACAGGCTGAACTAAATGATTGTACTCACAGTATCAAACTGTTTTCTGGCATCCTACTATTTGATTTCTGCAAAACCAATGATAGTGGCCAGGCATTCTGTCCCCATCCGTCACAGTGAAGCCTTTTAAGGCCAATTACATCATTTTTTATTCCAGTATTTTTTTTTAGGTGCTTTCAACTCTGCTGCATGTACCTAGCTATTTAAACAATGGATACAATAATCATTCATTTTTATGGCATCATTGTATTTGTATGTGCCATAAATTTTTGCAAATGAAAACAAAAATTTCCACAGGTCAAGTTGAAAATAAATTTTAAAGCTTTATTGCCAAGTGTTATGGAAAAGCCTATTGACAGTGAGTTTTTAAAGAGGTGTCGGTGGCAAAAATACTAAAACTAACAGCAGAGTGACCATTTGGACTAAAACTAAAAACTATTTATTTTATTAAGTACTCCCACTCTCCCTCTTCTTATTCACATCACACTCTTTGCCTGGGATACCTCTTTAATGCCTTTGTCAAAATTAGACCCAGTCTTAAAAACTTAAATGGAGCCTTTTCTTGACATTATTACCTTGATATCTGAGCCCAACTGGTGAATGAATGTCATTTCTCCTTTCTTAACACACTTGTCATACATTTTACCTTCTTAGGCAATTAATCATATTCTTCCTTTAACCAGCTGTAGATTTTTTTTTATATCTCCCTTTGTTACTTTGCAAATCACCTTGATATCACCAAGATTTGTAGTTTAATTATGCTTTATGACTTAAAGTACCAAGGAATCAGCACCATTCATGGAATGACTCCTAAGTGAAGAGTATTATATTATAAACAAAAAAGCAATAAGGATCCAGAACTAATAATGATACTTATAAGTAGTCTTTACTGAAAAGTTTACTTTGAACCAGGCATTGTGCTAAATGCACGTCTGCATTTTCTTTTTTTTAAAAGATTTTATTTATATACTTGTCAGAGACAGAGAGAGCAAGCATAAGCAAGGGGAAGCAGCAGGCAGAGGGAGAAGCAGGCTCTCCACTGAGCAGGGAGCCCAGTGTGGGACTCGATCCCTGGGTCCTGGGATTATGACCTGAGCTAAATGCAGACGCTCAACTGACTGAGCCACCCAGGTGTTCCAATGCATTTTCATTTTATACTTACAACCCTCAGATATTACCAATATTATTATTCCCATTTTAAAGTTAAAGTTAGGGAAGCTTAACATAGATAAATAACTCCCCCCCAAGGTCATATAGCAAGCTAGAGATAAAGCCAGGTTAAGAGCCCATGCCATTAAGTTCTGTAAGAAATGAAAATATAAGAATAGACATCATTAGAAATGTACCACCATGATTATTTAAGAAGAAAGCTCTAAGAAATGTTTCCACTCCATTAAATATTCTGTAATTAAATGAATGATAAATGCAAAATGTTACTCAGTGAGTCACTTGACAAAAAGCTGTTCTTATTGCCTTGGCACCTAAAAACATAATTTTAAAATCACAAATTACACATGATCATTTTAAAAGTCTCATTAAAAGTGGTAAAAATGGCAGTTTCTTCACACTGTACAATTAACCCAAAGAGCACTTAATTAGACCTTCATGGAATAATAAAAACCATCATGGCTTTAAGAACAATACAATACATCTTATATAGACAAAATTTTCTTCTATGACAAGTCCAGTGTAGTAACAGGAAGTAATCTACGTAATTCATTTTGACATGAAAATATTACTTTATTTGCATTCTCACAAAGTGCTCATCAAGAAACTTGGGGAAAAAAAAGAATGGCATTCACAGTCCCTCTGAAGACTACATAACTTAAATAGCTCAATGTCATTCTACAAGGGCATGTTAAGTAGTGCCCTGCAGAAAATAAACCTTGGCTTAATAATAATTTAAATATCACTTCATACAGCTTAAATCAAAGTATGAGATTCATCAGATGTCATCATATGGATTCAGATGAGCCTTGGTTAATTTAATCCATTCATCAAATCTTTATTAGGCACTACTACTGCTCTCTGGGAACCCAAGACTAGTAAAATACCATTCCTGTCATTTAGGAATGCAGGGTGTATAAATGGGAAGTACAAGTGCAAACAAGTCAGGATGATGACATATATTTTATAATAGAAACATGTACTGGCTGAAATGGGTGCCTAAAGAACATGGACAGCTAAAACTAGAGGGTTAACAATAAAGTTTAAGTGAGTGAAAGTCCTAAAAACAACCTGAGTATTGAAAACAGGAAAAAATAGTTTTTTTAGAGAATGGGTGTGTAAAGAAAGGAAAAGGGCATCTCAGGCAGGAAAAACTTAAGCAAAGAGATGGATGCATTAAAAAAAAATAGTTCCCATGTTATTAGAATAACAGATTGGATCATAGGGTGTAGAAAGGGATAAAAGTATGATGAGAGAGATGGCTGGAAAGATAATCCAGAACTAGATCATGGAATGATTTGTCAATGAAATGATCATGCTTGCACTTTATTTCATTGAAATTTTGGAGGCCATGAGGGGATGCTTAGGCAAAGGAAAAAAAGAATCAGATTTAGAGTTGGGAAAAAAAATATTCTGGTAATCCAGAGTGGGAAGGATAGACTGGAGGTATAAAAATGTAAAGAATGGAGAGACATGCTAGAAGTCTCTACTGATCCAGATGGGAGATAATCAGAGTAAACTGAGGTAGCAGCTCTAGGGATTTAGAAGACAGGAAAGACCAGGGCAGTATATCTCCACAATGGGCATTTTAGAAATATTTCATTTCTTTTTTGTTGTCATGTTGATTGGAAGACAATAATAAGATTTAGTGGATGGAACATGTATTAATTAGACTTGTATTGCTGCTGTAACAAATAATCATAAACTGAGTGGCTTAAAACACAAATTACTTATCTCATAATTCTGCAGATCAGAACTCTTAAGTAGGTAGGCAGGGCAGCATTCCTTTGAAGGGTCTAGGGGAAAGTCCTTATCTTCACCCTTTCCACCTTCTAGAGGCTGCCCACATTCTCTGCCTCATGGCCCTGCATCTCTCTGACCTGTCCCACCATCACATCTTCTCTGACTCTGACCCTTTTGCTTCCCTCTTGTAAGAAACTTTGTGATTACTCTGGCCACACTCTGATAATCCAGGATAATCTCCACCTCGCAAAATCATTAATTTAATCATATCTGCAAAGTCTCTTATGCCATATGTGGTAATATATTCACAGGTTCTGGGGATCAGGACATTAACATCTTTGGGGGGTCCATAACTGTGCCTAGCACAGGGCACACATGTCAAAAATTTTTAATATGTAGGCCACTGCCAAATGACAAAGCACTGTCTTACAACCTGCATGACACTGGAATGCTTCTTCAGACATTTACAAAAGTGAAAAAAAAAGTTTAAAATTACACGAACTAGAACCTAATTCCATTTAATATTAGCAGGTAAAATTCCTTCTTAAAGTTTAATATATATTGATTTTTTTCTTACAGTTCAACTATGTGAAATTCAAAGGAACATTTTTCTTTGTTTTCCTTGCAATTTTCCAAAAGCTTTTTCGCCACTTTAGAAAATAACATCACTTTGGTACTGCTCCTTCTGGACTGGAGTTACCAGTGCTACATACCAGTCCGCAAATCAACTAACATGAAACCTTCAGTTTTAGACATTACATAGTAGAAAATTTCAGGGGTAGGTCTAAGCTTAATGATGAGACATAAGAGCAGGTACCAGATTCAGTTTCTCCATCTCTGGGCTTGGCTGAGCCCTGCTCTCCTTCATCAGTGACTTCATTCTCATATTCTAGGAATGGCAGCAGCTCTAGCTTCACAACACCTCAGTTTCAAATCCAGCTGGATTTAATATTACTCAAAAAAAAAAAAAAAGCAGGGAGGTAAACTTCACTGATAGTAGCTGGAGGATTTAAAGCACATGTTCATCTCTAAACTAATCAGTGATGTTCAGAAAATGACTGTATTGAGTACCTTAGGCCAGTGTTAGGTGGTCCATGTCATAGCTAGGATCTAGCCACACCTGATACAAAGAAATCACAATCAGGGGTATTAGTGGATTTCCAGAGGAAAATATGGGTACTATCACAGGAGGTGCTGGATGCTGGAATGGCCAATGTCCACTGCAGGGATTAAAAACTCAAAATCTATCATTTCATATGCTGGGGATTTTAGATTTCAAAAGTGACTTAGAGCTAATTTATTAAAAATGATGAAGAGCTTTGATAAACTATAAAAATGAAAGCAAACTATCTTTAGCTGCACCTGCCTTACAATATGAGAACTTTAAAAGGAGCGCTTTGTCAAAATCTCAAAAAGGGATAGAGTTGAATGATCAGTTATATAAATATAATTGCCATTCTTTATTTTATGCAATCAATCCACTAGAATATAAATGTTACAAGGGCAGATTTTTTTTTAAAAAGTTTACTTCACTGTTGAATCCCCCAAGAAGAGTGTGTGATGCATAGTAGGCATTCTGTAAATATTTCTTGATTGAATGAGTCAATAAATACTTCAACCTAATTCTCTGTAAAATTTGCCCCATCAGTGAATGTCAGCCGAAATGACCAAGGTGTTCAAAATACAAATAAAGTGCTTTCAAAATGAAGAGTTAGGGGCTTAACATCTACATGTATTTTCAACAGTATTACTATTCAAGTATCAGGCCCTGGCCACTACACGACCTCTTCTTCATAAGGCCATTATTTTCAGAAGCATTAGACATAACTGGCTTTCCTAATACATAGAAGAAGGCAGAAACTTTGACAAAACACCAAGATGAAGGAATTTATCCAAAATTAAAGAACAAAATAAGGCCACAGCCAGAGATCTAAGCAAAACATATATAACATGCCGGATGGAGAATTTAAAGCAAAAACCAAAAGGATACTCACTGAGCTTGAGAAAAGAATAGAAAATATCAGGGAGACCCTTACCACAGATATAAAAGAGTTAAAAGAGAATCAAACAGAGATGAAGAATACAATAAATGAGATTGGAAACACACTTGATGCAATGAACAGCAGGCTGGAAGAAGCAGAGGAATGAATTAATGACATAAAAGACAAAACAATGTAAAATAATGAAGCAAAACAAAAGATAGAGAAGAATTATGGAACATGAGAAAAGACTTAGGGAACCCAATGACTCCATCAAAAATGATAACATCAGTATTATAGCAGTCCCAGAAGAAGAAGAGAGAGAAAGAGGGGCAGAAAACTTATCTGAGGAAATAATAGTGGAAAACTTCCCTAATCTGGGGAAGGAAACAGACATCCAGATCCAGGAGGCACAGAGAACTCCCATCAAAATCAACAAAAGCAGGCCAGCCCCAACACACACTGTAGTAAAATTGGCAAAATACAGTGAAAAAGAGAAAAATCTTAAACAGCACAACAAAAGAAGTCCTTAACTTATAAGGGAAGACCCCTAAGGCCAGCTGCAGATTTCTCAACAAAAACTTGGTAAGCCATGGGGGAATGACATGATGTATTCAAACTGCTGAATGGTAAAAATATGCAGCCAAGAATACTCTATCCAGCAAAGCTATCATTCAGAATAGGAGTGATAAAGAGTTTCCCGGAAGAAGTTTGTGGCCACTAAACCAGCCCTGCAAGAAATATTAATGGGGACTCTTGGAGTGGAAAGGGAAACCAAAAGTGACAAAGAGAAGAAAGGATCAGAGAAAATCTCCAGAAAAAACAAAACAAGTAAAAAAAATGGCACTAAATATACATCAATAATTACTTTGAATGCAAATGGACTAAATGCTCTAGTCAGAAGACCAAGGCTGTCAGAAAGGATAAAAAAACAAGACCCATCCATATGCTGCTTACAAGAGACTCATTTTAGACCTCAAGACACCTACAGATTGAAAGTAAGGGGATGGAGAAACATTTATCACATAACTGGATAACAAAAGAAAGCCAGAGTAGCAATACTTGCATCAGACATTTAAAACAAAGACTGTAACAAGAGATAAAGAAGGGCACTATATCACAATAAAGGGTACAATACAACAAGAAGATCTAACATAAATATTTATGACCCCAACATGGGCGTACCCAAATATACAAAACAATAGCAAACATAAATGAATTAATTGATAATAATACAGTAATAGTAGGGGATTTTAACACCCCACTTAATATCAATGGACAGATGATCTAAATAGAAAATAAGCAAGGAAACAATGGTTTTGAATGACACACTGGACCAGATGGATTTAAAAGATATATTCAGAACATCCCATCCTAAAACAGCAAAGAAACTGAAGCTGTAATCAAATAATTCCCAACAAACAGAGGTCCAGGGCCAGATGGCTTCACAGGCAAATTCTATCAAACATTTAAAGAAGAGTTAATTCCTATTTTTCTCAAACTATTCCAAAAAAAAAAGGAGGGAAAACCTTCAAATTCTTTCCAGCATTACCCTGATACCACACCTAGACAAAGACAACACTAAAAACAAGAACTACATGCCAATATCCTTGATGAACATGGATGCAAAAATTCTCAATAAAATACTAGCAAACTGAATCCAATAGTACATTAGAAGAATCATTCACCATGGTCAAGTGGGATTTATTCCTGGGTAGCAAGGGTAGTTCAATATTTGCAAATCAATTAACATGATATACCACATTCATGAAAGAAAAGAACCACATGATCATGTCAATAATGCAGAAAAAGCATTTGACAAAGTACAATATGCATTCATGATAAAAACCCACAACAAAGTAGCTTTAGAGGGAACATACCTCAACACAATAAAGGACATATATGAAAAACCCACAGGTATTATCATCATCAATGAGAAAAACTGAGAACTTTTCATCAATGGTCAGGAACAAGACAAGGATGTCTACTCTCACCACTGTTATTTAACATAGTATTAGATGTCCTAGACACAGCAATCAGACAACAAAAAGAAATAAAAGGTATCCAAATCAGCAAGGAAGAAGTCACACTTTCATTATTTCCAGATGACATGATACTCTATGTAGAAAACCTGCAAGACTCCACCAAAAAACTACTAGAACTGATAAACAAATTCAGTAAAGTCACAGGATACAAATCAATGTACAGAAATCTGTTCCATTTCTATATACCAATAATAAAGCAGCAGAAAGAGAAGTTAAGGAATCAATCTCATTCACAATTGCACCCAAAACCATAAGATACTTAGGAATTAACCTAACCAAAGAGGTGAAAGACCTGAACTCTGAAAACTATAAACCACTGATGAAAGAAATTGAAGATGACACAAAGAAATGGAAAAACATTCCATATTCATGGATTGGAAGAACAAATATTGTTAAAATATCCATACTACCCAAAGCAATCTACACATTTGATGCAATCCCTATCAGAATACTGCCAGCATTTTTCACAGAGCTAGAATAAACAATCCTAAAATTTGTATGGAACCACAAAAGATCCCCACTGACCAAAGTAACCTTGAAAAAGAATAGCAAAGCTGGAGGAATCGTGATTCTGAGTTCAAGTTATATTACAAAGCTGTAAAGATCAAAACTGGCACAAAAACAGACACATAGATCAATAGAAGACAGTAGAAAACCAAGAAACGAACCCACAATACCTGGTCAATTAATCCTCAATAAAGCAAGAAAGAATATCCAATGGGGGACAGAGTTTCTTCAACAAATGGTGTGGGAAAACTGGACAGCCACATGCAGAAGAATTAAAGTAGACCACTTTCTTAATACCGTACAAAAAACAAAGTCAAAATGGATGAAAGACAGGATGTCTTTCCTGTGACACAGGAAACCATCAAAATCCTAGAGATGAACATAGGCAGTAACCTCTTTGACAATGGCCATAGTAATTTCTTTCTAGATATGTCTCCTGAGGCAAGGGAAACAAAAGCAAAAATGAACTACTGAGACTCCATCAAAAGAAAAAGCTTCTTCACAGTGAAGGAACTGATCAACAAAACTAAAAGGCAACCTATGGAATGGGAGAAAATATTTTCAAATGACATATCTGATGAAGGGTTAGTATCCAAAATATATAAAGAACTTATAAAAGTTAACATCAAAATCAATAAAAAATGAATAATCCAATTAATAAACAGGCAGAAGAGATGAACAGACATTTTTCCAAAGAAGTCAACCAGATGGCCAACAAATACATGAAAAGATCCTCAACATCACTGAACATGAGGGAAATACAAATCAAAACTACAACGAGATATCATCTCATACCTGCCATAATGGCTAAAATCAACAACACAAGAAACAACAGGTGTTGACAAGGGTGTGGAGAAAAAGGAACCCTCTGGTACTGTTGATGGGAATGCACACTAGTACAGCCACGGTGAAAAACAGTACGGAGGTTCCTCAAAATGTTAAAACTATAACTACCATAAAATCCAGTAATCACACTATGGGGTCCCACCCAAAATACAAAAACACGAATTCAAAGGGATACGTGCACCCCAGTGTTTACAGCAGCATTATCAACAACTATGGAAACACCCCAAATGTGCATTGACTGATGAATGTAATGAATGGGTAAAGAAGAGGCATGTGTGTATATGTATATATATAATGGAATATTACCCAGCCATAAAAAGAATGAAACGTTGCCATTTGCAATGATACAAATGGAACAAGAGAGTATTATGCTAAGTGAAATAAGTCAGAGAAAGAGAAATACCATATGATTTCACTCATATGTGGTATTTAAGAAACAAAACAAAAGAACAAAGAAAAAGAGAGAAGCAAACCAAGAAACAGACTCTTAGTTATAGAGAACAAACTGATGGTTACCACAGGGGAGATGGGTGAAAGGTGGGTAAAACAGGTGATGGGGATTAAGGAGGGCACTTGTGATGAGCAGCAGGTAATGTACGGAAGTGTTGATCACTATATTGTACAACTGAAACTAATATTACATTGTATGTTAACAACTAAAGTTTAAATAAAAACTTGGGAAAAAAGACGTTAATTAACCTCCTTCAGTTCACATATTTCCAAGTGACAAAGCCAGGATTTGAATGTAGATCTGTTTCCAGATTCCATGTACTTAATCACCTTGTAACCCTTTCTACAAAATTTTAAAGTGGAAATATATATAATACAGAGGGTTTATTTTTTATTTTACTTTTTTAAAGATTTATTTATTTGAGAGAAAGAGCCCGCTTGTGCATGAGTGGGGGGAGGGGCAGAGGGAGAGAATCTCAGGCAGACTCCCTGCTGAGCCCGATTTGGGGCTCGATCCCACAACCCATGAGATCATGACCTGAGCTGAAACCAAGAGTTGGATACCCAACTGACTGAGCCGCCCAGGTGCCCCCACAGGTTTTTTTTTTTAAGTAATATTTATCCAAAGAAGTAAAAACAATGAAAACATGGATGCATTTTCCATGTGTCAAACCTCCCTTTCTTTGCTTCATAAAAACAAATACACACACACACACACACACACACACTCATATATATATACACACTTGAGTGTGTGTGTGCCCATGCACAACTACTTATATACAAGCACATAAATACAGGTATCTAAAACTCTATCATAACATTTAAACTCCAAGCAATATGGCAAAGTACAAGAAAGAAAATATATTTGTACTGGGTAAGGTGGTTCAACTAAGAGCACAAGATTTGGAAACAAGGACAAACGGCCTAACTGAGGTCCCACTGCTCCCTTAAAAGTGAAAATAACATTCTCTTTTTCTTGAAAAAGAGGGAATAAATAATACTTAAATCTTACCTTTCTCAAAGAGATGCAAGAGGATTAAAAATATTTAAAAATAAGCCTTAGATATATCTACAGATTTTCAGAGGTGTTTCATAGAAAACACTACCCTTTGTTGCTCGATGTATTTCCTTTTTAAAAGACAGCAGTACTTAATGCACTGACAACCATGGTTATATTTGAAGTTCCCTATTGTAACACGGACTATTGAATTGAAATTTTTAACAAAGTGCTTCGAATGCTAGGATTAGTAAAATCCTGAAAAAGAGTGAGAGTTAAAAGTGAGAGAGAGAGAGAGAGAGAGAGAGAGAGAGGAGGAGGAGAATGGGAAAGTGGGAGAAAGGGGGAGAGGGGATTGTTTTGTTGTTGTTAACTTGATCAAAGTCTAAAGGAGAGTTTTTTTTTTTTTTTCCACTACCTTCAAGGATGAAAACCTGTCCAGCATCACTTGTGTTCCTGAGTGGATTACACCATCCACTGATTCTCAAACTACAGTACCCAGATCAGTAGCAGCAGCCTAACCTAGGAACCTGTTAGAAACAGAAAATTTCTGGACCCCACACCGACCTACCGAAACGGAAACTCTTTTAGTTTCTAGCAAGCCCTCTAGTGATTCTGGTGCACGCTAAAATTTGAGAACCAGTCTTCTAGTCAGCAATGAGGTAGAAACATCATTCTTCTTTTACACAGTCTATTAAGGACCCATTACTGAAAACTAAAAAGAGAATTCCATCCATCTTTTGAGGTTGTTAAAAAGGGGGGGGAGTCACAACAGATCCTATTCAAATCCAGCATGCATTCAATAGTAACACTGATTACCAAAGTCTTACTTAGAGTTCCTTCTGTGATTCACTCTCCTGCTTTCCTTTTCTAAGAATCCTTGTGACTGTATTAGACCCTCTTAGATAATCCAATGTAATCTCTTGATCTCATATCTTTAATGTGTCACATCTGCAAACTTTCTTTGGCCATGTTAAGTTAACACAGTTCAAGTTCTGGAGACTTGAACATCTCTGAGGGGATCATTCATTATTCTGACTACCTCCTAAACTATCCTAGAACATGCAAAACATAGAGATGATTTTTAAAATAATATTAATTCATTTACAGGATACAATACTTTTATTTCAAATGTTACATTTTATGCAGATGTATTCATATCTGCATGTAAACAGTGACTACTGTATTAT
The DNA here is from genome assembly GCF_023065955.2 of Ursus arctos. Lineage (NCBI taxonomy): Eukaryota > Metazoa > Chordata > Mammalia > Carnivora > Ursidae > Ursus > Ursus arctos. Next base: position 23,854,701 of record NC_079873.1, on the reverse strand, counting down.
AAGAAAAACAAATATATTTCATATGAAATTAGCCACTTCCATTAAGGAGCCTCCATGAAGGAGCCTTCCATTAAGGAGGGCACTTGTGTTGAGGATTGAGTGCTGCATGTAAGTGATGAATCACTACATTCTATTCCTCAAACCAGTATTTACACTATATGTTAACTACAATTTAAATAAAAATCTGAAGAAGAAAAAAAGAAATAGAACAGAAGCATTTTGTGAAATTTTTGCAGTAAATAAAATAAGCTTATTCCATTGGAGAGAGTACTAGAATGTTGGGAGAAGTAGAATGTAACTATAGTGAAGATAATTTGTTAAGAGTATTTCTTGCAATTCTGAATGTACTGAAATGATCAGATAATTCAATAAATCTTCAAAATGAGTCAGTAAAAGAAGTGATTTAAAGGAAAACAACTTTGTTCTTTCTGATCAAAGAAAAAGGCACTCTTAGCCCCATAGTCAGCAATGCACACAACATGGAATGTTCTCTAATTGGCTGAACTGGTTCTCTTTTTTTCTTCTCCAATGAAGCAGAATTCAGCTCAGTTGAGGGTACAGTCCTCTCTCTTTTCAGGAGAGGGGAAATACATACTACTCAGCATAGCCCCAGTTTCTCTGGTGTCAGCCTTCAATTTAATTGTGAAGACGCTGAAAAGCCTGAGTCAGAGACTACTAAGACTATTCTACCCAAACCACAAGAAGAAAATACTGAGTCTTTCTGGAGTCCCGAAATGGAATGCTTTTTGGTCTTCATCAACACCATCTGAATCACTGTCCAACCTCTTTCTGCTTGTCAGTGATACAAATTTGAAGGCATACATTGGTCAAGCACATTAATGACTTTGATAGAGGGAGAAAAACATAGGAAAGCGTGCACATTCCTCATAGAGCAAGGCTGCTTGCCACAAACAGAATTGTAGTGTCTTGGTTTGCAAGCCCAGACATCTGATTTAAGTATAGATACTTTACCCAGTTAAACTACCAGAGAAGAAAAAAACAAAAGCATTCCTCTTTCAATAATTACCATAAAAGTGCAAGATTTTTCCTTCTAAATAAATTAAAGGTAAGAATTCATAATAAATACATTGAAAAGACAGTTAAGGAATCAATCCCTTTGAAGCTGCTTTTTTCTGCAGGTATCACATTTGCTTATGATACACTAGTGGTTCCCAAAGTATGGTCCTTGGACCAGCAGCATCAGGATCACCTAGGAATTAGTTCGAAAAACAGTATCAGACTGTACCTATCAGACCTCCTGAATCAGAAACTCCAGGTGTGGGGCCCAGCAAGTTGTGTATATGGAGCCCTCCAGGTAAATCTGATGCAGTCTAAAGTCTTAGAACTACTAAAATAGTAAAGAACACATTATATAAGGCAATCTACTATTTCAAGAAAAATTTTTACATGTTCCCATCTCTACCTGGAATATATACAGGAATCTTATTAAAAGAAGCTGCTCAGATGTAGTTTCCAAATTCTAGCGACTATCATTTTTCTATTTCTCTCTGTGCATGGGAAACTCCAGGGGGCAATATGTGGCATTTTCAATTACTGAATTGCATTTTACTTTTACTTGTAGCTACTAAGCTCAAGAAATAATAAACTGATTAAGCTCAGCCCACTCATAAGTCATTTGGCAGGGTTTCCAAAGTACCTGGATATATATTTTATATGACATACTGGGCTTAGCAATAAGGCAGGGGAAAAAACAAACAAACCTCAATTCAAAACATAAGTAGTGACTTGTCACTACGACCAAAGGATCACCGTCATTTAAAAAAAAAAAATCCTAGAGCATTGAAAGCACAACATGGAAAACCATATTAATTTTGAATATGAGGTCTTTACTTGGTACATAAGCTGAGATTCCTGGATTTTTTTTTTTTTTTTTTGCCTCCATACACTTAGTATAGAACTTTGTCTACTGAATTTAATAAATCCACCATGACTTATATAAATCAACAATTATGCATTTTTAAAAGAGAGGTTTTCCCTGTACTTTACCAGAACAAACATCCAATAGTCTATATCATTAAACCATTTACTATATATCTACTTCTGAAGCTTAAATGATAGTAAAATATTAAATAAAACCATCAACTACTTGTCACCTCTCCATGTGAAGATGGTTATTATCTTACTATAGCTCAGAAGCTTTCATTTGATATGTGCCATAACTTAACCATGTCTTCATAAAGAAGACAATTAAATCTAAATATATCACAAGCATTTTAAAATAAAGTTTTATTATATTTCATTATCCTTTTTGATATGCTCTCCCCCATGGCTCTGAGTCACATCACAAGTTACTGGCTGCTGTCAAGCATGCCAAAACCATTTAGTAAACACAATATATGTCATTATAGCTCCAAATCTGCAGTATATCTCTCAACCAATTTACTCTCATAGCTTGAAAATGATAATTGAAGTAGCCTCAGCTTCCAGGCTACTTCAGCAAACTTATAAGAATAGGGTGGCCTTGTAATCCCCATTAGCAATGATAAAGGAAGTGCAATCAGATCAATCAAATATCAAACAGTCAATCAAGAAAAGACTTCACTTAGGGTAGCTACTGGACCATAAGTAGGTGAATTTTCTGTTCCTATCATAAAGCAGAGCACGAGATAGCCATGGAAGGAGTAGCTCTTCATTGTTATTAACAATATAAAAAGTCCTTACGTACTGATTTATGTTTGGTTCATTAAATGGGTGACAGTAGAAACTGACAAAAAGAATTCCCTATATGTGTGGATTCCTAAAACAAAGAGCTCTCTTGATAATACTTTTATTTGAATATTTATCTTTCTTATTTATTTATACCCCCCCCAGGGGAATTCCACCGAACATTTATTTATTTATTTTTGCTTTGTTTTCAACACAATGGACAATAGTGATCTGTATGCAAAAACTGAGTAAAACCCTCTGCCTAGCTCTAATCCTTTAAGCACAGTTTTTTTTCAAGTGTGGTCCTCGGACTTCTTAAATCAAAATTTCTGAGGCAGTGGCTAAGGAATATACATTTGAAATATTCAGTGCATTATGACATACACTGGAATTTGAGAACCAGCACTCCATTGGGTTGAAAGCAGCCTCAACCCAGTTACCTTAGCTGGGGTTACCAGCAAGCCCAAGATCTCCTTGCTCTGCAAGGAATCTGAAATAGATGGAAAGAAAGTTTCCTTCCTCAGTTTATAGCCAAATAAATACATGTTCCCAAGTGAAATCCACCAGTCCTTCTTTCAATGCATCTCCACTTCATCCTGATTCTCCATTGTTTAATGAGTTCCTAAAAGTTATCCAATAACTTTCCAATGACGCCAATGATTCTTAACACGATTCAAATCTTTGGCTTGTTGCCATTCAATCACACAAGACTCACTGTTCTTCTCCAATAAGGGGTCTTACCCTCGCAAGTTTTGCTGCACTGCTGTCAACACTTCTGTATGACATTAAAGTATGACCTGGACATATTTTGGGCATGCATTAGTACCACCTAAAGGGAAACAAGAATTTACATTTCTAAAAAGTTCCTAGATGATTCTACTGCTGCTGGTACATGAACCATACTTTGAAAACCTTTGCTCTAAGCAATGAGCTGAAAACCACAGATACAGTCTGGGCTCACACAATTCCCTTTACAAACAAATTCTGTAACTATTAAACTTCAGATTTAAAAAAAAAAAAAAACTTTAGTCATACAGCTAACTTAACCTTTTGAAAAGAAAAATGTAGTAATTTTCTTGATGCTAAAATTTAGGAACCACATGTGCCCTATTAAGCTGAATATAGTCAAACCAGTTGAATGGTTCAAAAACCTTGAGCTATTAAACACATCTTGAGGTTATTACTGCCAAAATGAATCATTATTTTCTATTTGGTAAGAAACGTAAAACAACTTGAAAAGCACTATTTGAACACAAATTCACACTCTCAGTTAAGAAGAACTTATTTTACCCATAAAAAAACTCACAATAAGCATTCAAAAACATGTGGTGCTGTGCTGAAAGCAAAATAAATGTTCTTTTTTTTCTCCATTTGCCATTTGTAGTGACATTTAGAAACATAGACATGATATTTAGTTTGCTCTCAAATAATTATTTTTCAGTGTCTACACTCTTAATTTTGCATGCCTAATAAATTACTGATTGAACACTATATTTCCCAAATTTTAATGAACTGTACCTCTATTTATGCATTTCATAATTCTTGATTGTGCTTGCTTACAACTATAGGCTTTATCTTTTCCCAGTTTTCAGAAATTTCATTTGTCTTATGAAATGCTTTTTTTTTACTTTTAATCATACTCACATAAAATCCACTGAATGAATTTTAGCTTAGAATTTTAAACTGTTTAGATATTATGATTTACAAATCTTTTGACTTTACGAAATAATCATGACACCATCCCTACCATTTGCTGGGAAAGTAGAAAATCTAACACCAAATTCACATGTGAAAATATTAAGGCCCAAAATAGTTCAAGTCATTCATACAGAATTGCATTTGAATTCCAGGGCCCATGCTCTTTGAATTTTGCCCTATGACTTCAATATAACTGGTACAATACTCAGTAACAGGAAGTAAACCACCATCCACACAGATTTCAAATCATGATCATACTTTATTAAATGTAATTTTTCACCATTCACTTAATCACTCATATTTGTATCCTTAAAGCATCTAGTACAACAGCTGGAGGTATAGCATTTCCCTGAAGTTATCTGATTTCAAATAAAGATAAAAAGTACATATCTAATGTCAAAAGTAATTACGTGGTCATACAAACTTCAAAGAAATTTTATCAAAGGGTTGGAATGTTCTGCGTTTCTTCTTCATAGCTTACAGTGACTTTTCAATTTGATTTCTTAAATTGCTGTAAACACTGTGTACCAATCACTTCTACATGTATGTTGCATATTCACTAATCATATCTCCCATTTTTCTAGTAAAGGAGACTTCCAACCTATATAAAGCAATACTGGGAAGAGTTGTATAATCCAAAATCATATAGTTATACTGAACTTCTAAACCTAAAAAGAGAAAATACATTTGCAAGTCAGCTCAAATGCCAGCCTTCAATTTCCCATCTAGTCTTTGTCAAATCCCCATAGCAACCGTAGAAAACATATCTATTCCCTGTCTCTCTGATGAATAGTAAGACGCAGAGGTGATATCTAGTTTCTTCTTATCAGATAAGAATGGTCTTGTGGGGGGCATTGCATGAGAAAACTCCAAGAAATATTGGCTGTTTTCAGATAGGCATAGATTTCTTGGGGAAGTGATTTCTCTATGAATCGAACTTTAGAAATGCTTTAGAAAGAGGGATTCTGCAGGGAGTTGACCAGAAAAAGGAAAAAGATCATTTTGATACCACAAAAAACTACAAACAGCTACAACATAAAACACTCTATTTCCATCCAAAAAGTAACATTATGCAATAATTTGTTGAATTATATGTAATCTGTATAGAATTTTGTTCTATTGCTAATATTAGGGTACAAATTAGGCATATACCTTACAGAATTTCCATTTTAATAGTAAGACAGTTGTTTCAGGTTACATGGAAAACATATTTGAACTGCAATCTATTGGGTATAAGAAAGACTCCCAAGAATAATTTATATATATATTTTTAATAAACAATTACTATGACAGGGACCATGTTTCAAAATGACATTTGATTTTGCCATCAACCACAGGTAGATATTAAATATGATTATTTTATCTATATTTTCTTCTCCTTTATTACTTCATTAAAATGTGTAAAATCCCATTAGTGAAACATTGGGACCCCGATAATGTTTTCAAATTAATGATCCAGTTTATTTACTCCATTTCCAGATAACAGAGAGATTTGGTAATTATTTTCATTAAACTTAAAGGAGGCAAAAATGAATACTCTTTGAGAAACTATGGTTAGGAACAATTAAATTAGATCCTACCAGGTAGTTTGAAATTGCTTTTTTAACTAAATGACCATCTATTCTTTCAATATAGAGTCATGCAAGATTTATTTTTCTTTTTTTTTTTTTTAAAGATTTTATTTATTTATTTGACAGAGATAGAGACAGCCAGCGAGAGAGGGAACACAAGCAGGGGGAGTGGGAGAGGAAGAAGCAGGCTTATAGCGGAGGAGCCTGATGTGGGGCTCAATCCCAGACGCTGGGATCACGCCCTGAGCCGAAGGCAGATGCTTAACCGCTGTGCCACCCAGGCGCCCCAGATTTATGTTTTTCTGATGAATTTTTCTGTCTTCTTTTTCACATAAGCTTTTTTGGCTTTAATTGTGTTTAAGGAAGTTTTGAAATTTACTGAAGTCAAGCAAATAAATAAAGCTGCTATAATATTATCATTACCAACAATCTTGTTGTTGTTTAAAACACAGTGACACCACAAAATGAGAGTAAAATAATCACCATGGTGAAGCACTGGTTAAGGCTATACCTACAGAATCCATTAAAAAATTGAAAAGAAAAAAAGAAAGAAAACAGCCACAGAAATAGAAAACTAGCCAAAATCTACCCTTTGCTGAATATTTCAATTTAAAGTGATATTTAGATATCACATTTACCATTACATCTAACAATCCCTTTGGATATTTGCCAATAAGCTAATTTCTTGGTCTATTTCATTTTACTCTACTCTTAATAATGTGTGCAAGATAGGGAGACTGATGTTTAAATGTCTTTTATTCATCTTATATTAAGTACTTATGGCTGCTGGCATATATAGCACAGATTAGAAAGACACCAGAACAAAAATAAGACTAACATGATTGTACAACACTATCAACTTTACTGTCTTTAATATGAAACTGCTATTGTTTTGCCCACTACCCTTCATTTTGGAAGAACAATAATGTGTGTGTGTGTGTGTGTGTGTGTGTGTTAAAACAAATTATAACAGAGAAATTTTTGAATTATAGGGTAGATATGTAGGCTCCCAAATGGCAATTTAAAAGACATGCATTTCTCTGCTTATTAAAGTACATATAGATTAAGTAAAAACAAATCAAGCTATTCTCCTTCAATAGTCTTCAGACTTTTTGATCATGTAACACAGGTTAAAAAAAGGAAAAAAGAAAAAAAAGTAAAGAAGGAAAGATGGAAGGATTTAGAAAATAAGAACAGAGTGACTACATATTCCCTCCATTTATCTCCTATAAATTATTCACTTGTAATACTCTACCAATGTATTATATAAAATATGAAGTGAGCTACCAAAAATTTTACATAATAAAATAAAATGAAGAGGCATTCCAATATTTTCTTACTAATAAATTCTTTTTGGGTCCTTTCAAATTCAAAACACCATTTTGAAGACTACTCTCCTACACTGTATTTATCAACCTCAAGTCCATCAAGTCTAGTAGGAAACTAAGCTTTGATAAGCAGCAGGAAGATAACTGAGAACCTACCATGTTCAAAAATAATACACAAGATTCTCATGATACAATGGTGAACAAAGGAGATATGGCCTTATTTAGCATAAAGCTAAAATATAAATACAATGAACATTTATAATAAATTAGAATTAATAATCTATGACTGTTGCTACAAAGCAGAAATGCACAGTGTTAGAAGGTATATAAGAAATTCTAACCTAGTTTTTAAAGTGAGGAAGAACTTCCCTAAGGAAGTGACACTAAATCTGAAAATCCATGTATGAAAGGGAGATCACTGGCTGAAACAGTGCTGATAAATTGGCAAAAAATATTTTGCAGATAGAGTAAAGAGCACGTATAAAGGCCCTGAAATAGCAAAGCCAAGGCATGTGCTTTTATGAATGGTAGAAGCTGTGAAAGCAAGAGGAAAAGGAGAGACTGATGGCATGAAGATGGGGGAAAGAAAACTACTCAGGCAGGGATCTGCTGGATACAGTAAGAATTTGGGAACAACAGTAAGTTACTGAACAGTCTTAAACAATGTGATGGGATCACATTTGTATTTTTAAAGCATAGACTTGAAAGCTGAGTAAACAGTGGACTGAATAGGACAAGAGTGGACACAGTTGCAACTGTTCAGGTGATGGTGATTTGAAGTAAGTTGTTGGTAGTAGAAACAGAGAAAAGTAGACTGTGACAAATGCACTTGTGATGACCGCAGGTTGATGTATGGAAGTGTTGAGCTACTACTATGTTGTGCACCTGAAACTAACACAACACTGTATGTTAACTAACTGGAATTAAAATAAAAACTAAAAAAAAAAAAAAAAAGAAACAGAGAAAAGTAGAAATTCGAAGTAGATTTAAGAGGCTCTGGGTTCTTCAAGCCATTAAGATTACTTTATGACAGTAAGTAGGTAGAATTAAAGTCACTGATAAATTGCATGATAGCTTCTTATGAAAATGGAATGAAATAGGTTGTGTAAAAGGTTGCCTCATTCAATCTGTTACTGCCAAGAATGAAGGCATTAAGAGAACCATGTGCACTAGCCTTGCATTATCTGTCATTATCCTGTGAAATGTCATAGACTATGAGCATTAACAGAAGTTATATTCTACATATCAATGACTTCCTTCCAGCACAAAAACACATGAGAGTGTAAATCATAAACTGATTTTCAGAATTTGTTTTTAGATCAATGAACTCTCATGCTGAACCAAACAGTAAAATTCCCATGCAGATTCAGTTATTTTTATATAGAGGTAATGTGTAGTCATAAAATTTTGAACTGAAGTATCACATGAGTAAATATTACTCATATTGACAAAGCTTAGAAAAATGAATCTAGAAACTTAGCAAATCTTTTGGAACATCAATAAACTGGGAGGGTATCAAAAGATTTCATTACAAATTTAAGACATATGGTGCCATATAGGAAGTGCTTTTTCAAAATATCTTTCGCTTTTATCATAGATCCAATGAATGTTCACAATAAATCAGGCTTGAACATTAAACATAGCTTTTCTGCTGGCCACAGGGATACTATAAAATCCTTTAATGATGTACTACAACATAAGAGAAAATCACTGTGCTGGGGATTTGGGGGATTTTCATTTTTACTCTATTTTTGTCAATAACTAGCTACGGTGTCTGTTGCAAAGTGACTTAATCAATTTAAGTTTTTATTTCACTACCCTTACTCCTACCGCAAAAGGATTCAACTAGATTCTGGTCTCTACGACTCTGTTCATATCTATGATTCTTCAAAATGTAAGCATTTAAAGGATAAGTGAAAATTCATTTAAAACAACATGCTAGAAGCCTGTAAAGTTTGGAAACAACAGAGCAGCGGAAATAATAACCTGATACAGAATCCAATCTGAACATAAGGCACTTTTCAGCAAAAACTATGGGTCAGCCGCTACTTCAAAAATCAATATCCTGATGACCTAACCACAATTACAATCACAAGTCAGAGGCTGTGTATGCACAGTGCAGAAATAGCTGATGGCTACAGTCCTTTGTGATTCCCAACTTATACTACTGAGGACAGTAACAAAATACCATTAAAGAATTGAGTGTTTTTCCTAACACACATATACAACAATAATGGAGTCTAATGAAACCATTAAAAAATGAGAATAAAAGGTTGGTAGAAAAGTCTATGTGAGTGAAAAAATAGTAAATTGATTTGATGTAAAGAAATGTAACATTTAAACTATAAGGCAAACCACATTAATTATTGGCCTATAACAAATAAAATTTAGATTTAGCCTTTTGATTTCAGAGTCACCACATAATATAAAGGCTGCTAATAGTATTTGAACATGGATGAGTGAAATACTGACTGCAAACTCTGGGGTGATTAAGATTGGTCCTTATCTCTCAATACAGAAAACAGAATCTGGAAAATGGCCATGGTTAGGGCTAAGTCAACATTCATTCTTTCACTCACACATTTATTCATTTCGAAGGGAATCTTCTCTGTGCTCACATCTCTTTTAGGTTCTGCGATAATTAACTCATTCATTCAAAAGTCAGTTTATTCAGCATCTGTGTTGGGATCTAGGGATACAAAATGAGTACGCCACAGTCTTTTCTCTCAGGGAACTTAGCATCCAGTAGGAGAAGCCAGACACAGACGCACACTAGCCAGGTGAAGGTCATGGTGTCTATGATCAATAGTATGTGCGGCGTAAAGTCAGGTCACAAAGAAGTGGCCAAACAGCAGAAAACAGCTATGAGAATTCAGAACCTATAATGAAAATACATTTCTCCCTGCCACCTCCAACCTCTTAAATCTTCAAAAATTTAAAATATTTTTATGCGAACATTTATGTTTCTCACCTAGAGGCAGATGAACAGGAAACGTTTGCTCAATAAGGACAAAGCCCTATTTATAATCATCGAGATTTACTGGACCTGTTTGAACATATACTGACAGGATATGCATTTCTTTCTGGAAATAATGATCAGAGAAGAAAATAAGCACATTCAAAGCCAGTTGTCCATTTACAGCATGTTGATTTTATTTTGTGATCTTTTCTACCAGAAAATTGCCTATAAATACACAAATAATGTATGCATATGTATTCAAATTTATGAAAATTCAAATTTCCAAATTGCTAGATGAACAGAAAAGGTCAGATTTCTCATTAGTTTCTCTAGCCCTGGATTTAATTTGTTTTCTATTTTATACCTGTGTTAGTTTGTTATTTCTCTTCTCAGGTTGCTTCTGCCTCAAACATGTCCTTCAATGTTATCTTCTCCTTCCTATTTCCACTACCAGCGTTCCAGTTCAGAGGCCTTATTACCTCTCACTTGTACTACTGTAATTGTCTCCAGACTTATCTCCCTACCTCCATTCTCAGCCTATTCCTATGCAGTCTATAAATTATTGCTAAATGAATTTGCCTAGAGTTGAACTTGATCATGTTGAGCTCAGCTGCAACATCTTTAGAGGTTGCCTACTATCTACCATATCAAGTACAAATATCTCCTTTAGATGTGAAAGTCCTCTAAAGCCTTACTATTCAAAGTGTTGTCTGTATCACCAGCAATACCAGTGTCTCCTGGAGTTTGTCAGAAATGCAGACTCCCAGGCCCCAGCTCAGCTCTCTAGCTGATTTGTAGGCATGGTACATTTTGAGAAGCACTGCTCTAAAGCAATGCCAAGCTGCCTTCCAGTCTTGGTTGCCCATTATTCTCTTTCTTGGGCCCCAATATACAACTAAATTAGTCCTGAAAACACCTTTCTAACTTTGAACTACAACTGACAACTTCAAATAGCACAGAGCACAGCATTCTGCTTTGGTGAACTTGTCTCATTAGTACCTTGTTACATCCTTGAGGGTAGACATTAACAGATTATTCATCTTTGTTTCCCTCAGTGTGACATTAAGCAAAGGGAGTTCCCACTCTCTGGGTGATATTCAACTGGGACATGAGAAGAAAACTTACGACTTCTATTTCTACTTTATTTTTATCCCACTTTTTAAATTCGTTATGTTATTTAGGTTTTTAATGTATATTATATATTAGTATAGTCATGTATATGAATATCTTGTTAAAAGACAAATATACATCTACTGGGGTACCCATTTAAAAATATTTTAACTGATGTCACTGCATGAGCAAAAATGTTTGGACACCACTGCATGACACACCAAATACATGGTTTTCGGCAGGAATTAAACAGGTATTTGTGAACTGAACTGAATCTTTAAAATTGTCTCAACTACAGTATGAACAGGGCTATTTAAGGCAGATGACATTTTTTTTTTATTTCTTTAGTCAGACACAAATTTTCAAGTTTAGAAGAAAGTTGCGGCATAGTATTAAAGAAAACATTAGCATTTTCACTTACTTATTAAATAAAAGATAAACCCAGAGCTGGTTGTGAAAGTTCAACTGGGTATATCAGTTTACCCCAGCAACAGGAAATAGCTATTCAAAATTTATTAGCTTTCATATCAAGCAATGGGAATATTAAAATGTAAGGTTCTTTCCTGAATTATGATTCCTGTTTTGAACAAAGCCTTTTTTATAATTAAGGATGCCCTTGGAATATAGGTTCATTTTCTTACTATGGATTAGAGTTCTCCATACGGGACCTTCTCTCTTGCATGTTGACTACCTTAGTACTCCACTCCACTGCTACACTTTAGCACCTTCATTGAGCTAATTTAGTTTTTCTTGAAGAGGCTGTCCCTGTCCTCTCTCCTCCCTGCCTAGGTCTCCCTGCTATATTCTCATACGCCAACTTCCATTTGCCCTATAAAAAACTTACCACACTTCTTTGTAAATTCCTGGCTAAATTTTAAATTTTCCCATGGACTAGAAGGTCTCTAAGGGCAGGGGTTTTTTCTATCTTATTAGATGTTGCCCTTTTCAGTCCTTGGCATAGTGGTTGGCACACAGTAGGCGCTCCATAAACATTTGCTGAATAAATGAACAAGTGAATACACTCACTACAAGAGTTACAGTGAAAATTTGGCCTCCTAGCTTAGCCTTAAGATTTGTTATCTGTAAAATGAGATAATACTGACTTCACAGGATTCTTTAATAATTATATGATATTAGGTATATAAGTCATAGCTCAGTGTTTGTGAATAGTACACATTAAGAAAATGGTAGCTATTATTATTAGTATGATCATCAATTCATTATTCCTATCAGATTAGCGAAATGAAGAAATCCATTTGAAACGCTTTAAAGAAGATACTTGAATGGAACACAAAAGGATGGGTAAAAAAATCTATCAACATAAAATCAGAACAAAGATGCCATTATCTAATGGACAAATTTTACAATATTATTAAGAAAAATGAAATGCAGTGTCCATATTATAGTAGTTACTTTCACCTCTACCTCACTATAAAAATGACAGTACTTGTACTATGAACATATCCAACAAAACTAAAATAGAAAAATGACTCCAACCAAAGACCAAAACAGAAAATATACTCTGCACAGTTCACCAGATTAATAAGTGATCTTTCAGAAAGTGTAATATTCTACCATACAAGGACATTCAGTCCAAGAGCAATACTGTGATCATTTCCTTGAGAAAGACTTATTTAAAGAGAAAAGAATGTTGATGTACTTAAAAATGGAATCTGGAAATCTGTCCTAGAGTGGATTTATGGACAGCCTCACTGATGAGCTATGCCATGTAAATCTTACAAGCATGCTTGGCTACCCAGTTGATGGGCTATCCATTATAAAATGGCAGTTTTATTTCAGAAATGTACGTCACTTTAGAAATTCGCAGACATTTCTAGACTGTCTGACCCTTGGCATATCAAATTATGAACCCATTGACCTTTGATCTGGTAAATAATGCATCTTTTATATAATGTGCTCAGTCACCATCTACCCAAAAATTATATACACTGTGCCACAAGCTGTAGATTGAATACTGGTACAGCAGAGTTAAAAAAGAATTTTAATGTGAATTGAGTTATAGAAGGAAGACACACCACATTATCAACATATTCAGTGAAAATGGCAGTGTTCACATCATTGAAACAATGTTATATAATTGCTTTTACCAACTCCAGTTTTAATTTTAGCGGTTAAGTACCTAAAACAGATAAACTTTTGATTGCCAGCTTCTCTGTAAGAGGCACTCCGGAAACATTTTAAAATGTGTTATTTAGCTAAAATCCTGAGGATAAATCTGTGAAGGAGACATTTTTATTCTCCTGTTAGAAATGAGAAAATGCAGTGAGAGATTAAGTGACTTATCCAGGACCCCAAGGATGACAAAGGAAGGGTCTCACTCTCGGCATCTTTGAGTTGAAAGAGTAACAGAAAAACACAGATTTTTAGAAGATGTGTGCTGAGTGCAATGAGGCTCCTTAAAGCATCATTTAAAGCTTTTATTTATTTATTTATTTGAGAGAGAGAGAGTAGAGCGAGAGAGAGAGAGAGAAAGCACGAGTGGGTAGAGGGGCAGAGGGAGAGGGAGAAGCAGACTTTCCGCTGAGCAGGGAGTCCAACGTGGAGCTCGATCCCAGGACCCTGAGGTCATGACCTGAGCTGAAGGCAGACGCTTAATCAAATGCACCATCCAGGTGCACTTAAAGCATCATTTAGATTTTTTCCTGGGGTGCCTGGGTGGCTCAGTAGTTAAGCTTCTGCCTTCGGCTCAGGGCATGATAACAGGGTCCTGGGATCGAGTTGCACATCGGGCTCCCTGCTCCGCTGGGAGCCTGCTTCTTCGTCTCCCACTCCCCCTGCTTGTGTTCTCTCTCTTGCTGGCTGTCTCTCTCTCTCAAATAAATAAATAAAATCTTAAAAAAAAAAGAATTTTTCCCCATAAACACTGACACCACATACTGCAATACTCTTAAACATCACTACTAAATTAAAAGTGCATATTTTCTAAATTGGGCTCAATGCTGGCTAAGTGATAAATGAGGTATCCCTAATGCAGCTGGCAATCAGAATCATTTTCCAGTAATTTGGAACTGACTGTGGGACACAAGGTATATTTTCCTCTAATAAAGAAAGTTCAAGTGTTTTTAAGGGATATACCCTTGAGACTTTTAGGGTGGGAGTGGCGCAGGGCAGAAATGTTTTTTAAAAAGTGTAGCACCATTAATGAATTATGGAACGAATCCCTCAGGGTCATGCTAAATAACCCAAGGATTAAGGGTGAAAGCAATTAAAGTCAAGGGCACAAATGTTCTACTTTTAATACTTTATTTATTCTCTCCCTCCTAACGCATGGAACTCTGGTCATTATAATATTATATATTTTTATTTCAGAAAATAACTGAACAGATTACCCTTTTGACCTCTTTTTTTAAATAATATTTTTTATTATATTATGTTAGTCACCATACAGTACATCCCTAGTTTTTGATGTAAAGTTCCGTGATTCATTACTTGCGTAAAACACCCAGTGCACCATGCAGTACGTGCCCTCCTTACTTCCCATTCCCCCAGCCCCTCCCCTCTGAAGCCCTCAGTTTGCTTCCCAGAGTCCATAGTCTCTCACAGTTCATTCCCCCTGCTGTTTACCACCCCCCCTTTCTTCTTCCCTTCTCCTACCGATCCTCCTACTTCTTAACTCTTCATATTAACCTACCAGGGGAACTACCTTTTACTTATAAAAGGCAATTTAATATATTACAATAATAACATCGATAGCTAACCTTTATTAAGCATTAACTACACCAATTACTGTGCTAAACTCTTCATGTGCATTATGTCATTTAATCCTGACTCGATCCTGTGAGGCAGGGAATATTGGTATACTCATTTCCTAGAAAATAAATCTGAAGCTTAGTGAAGTAAACTAATTTGCCCAAGATCATGCAGCTAATAAATGGACTATTTAGAATTCAGATCCATTTCATCTATGTTATCAAAAAAGATGCAACCAAATAATAATCCAGTAACAAAGCTGCACCATGTACTCCCTGTATTAACACTTACTAACATTCTCTATATCAACATATTAGTCTTCATATTAACATGTTACTCACTATATTAACACAAGCAGTGTAGCTCTTCTTGCTTTGATTCATTACAAATCCTAGTTACACTCACAACTGATCTGCAGAAATGGTATTGGCACACATATACAAACATAATGGTGTATATAAACTGTATTTTTTTGATTTCTTACAATCAGATAGCTTTGTTAGAATATTTCAGAACACTTCAATGAATTAAAAAAAATAAAGAGTGGAAACAGGAGACAGAGTAAGTGTTTTCCTTGCTGCCAGATGCTTCTTTCACATGAACTGTCCTCCTCTTCTTCTAATAAATTTGGCTTGCTTGAAATTCATGTCACCAGAACGCTTCACCTATCTTCTCTCAGCTATAGTCAGAAGCAGACCTTCTCATCATTTAGTAAGAGTTTTGGAGCTTGAGTCACTGTTCCATTCACCCATCCACATTTTGGTAATTTCAACATATGCAAAGGTGGTCTGTCTCACACCCTGGCCTCCCAGTTCTTTTATCTCCTAAACTCCAAGGATTTTTACCTCCACCCCATCTCAGCCATCAACTTGTTAGGTCATACCTAAATCTTATATCCTTATTAACAGAACGAATCCAAAAATCTACTTTTCTAGAACCGCACTTTAATTTTTTTTTGGGGGGGGGGGTAAAGGGTTACCAAATCCTTTTGATGTTGTGCATGTGAATGTGATACAGGGTAAACTTTCTAGCTCTGATCATCTGGAAAAAGATGTAGGTGGTACATCAAATATGTTATAATGCCACATGATCATGGTAAAAGTGTGTGCTGATTAGAAAATCTCATGTGGACTAGAGGGAACTATAAATGACCTATAAATGACTGATCTGGATATCATATCTTTGGACTACCCTTACTGTGAGGACTTATAAGGGGGCACGTCCTCAAATGCTATGACTACAGATTTGATACAAGAGCTAATGGCTACTGGAGAATGAGGCTTTTAAGGCTCGGTGATTCACATACATGGGAGGAAGGGGTGGTTAAATCATAACGTTCTATGATAGCTCTGGGGACTGCTACATAGGCTGCTACAAGGCAGAATGACACTTGATGTCACCTCCTGTTCTGTATTTTTCTAAGAGAATATAATACTGTGTCCTACAGGGTAGAATTCTAAGTCTTCCGTTCTAAGAACATACTTCAACAGGTGTCCCAATCATGATATCCTCTGCCATCTCCTTCACTGTCATTTCTTCATCGAAAAATATGCTTCAACTCAACAGGGCACACTGTGCTAGGCCCATGGAAAATTTACAAACAGTGTAGCATACTAAAAAGGAATTAGACCCATCTTTGGAGTCAGACAGACCAGGGTTTCAGGTTTGCCTAGCTGAGAGCCCTTGGGCTTATGTACTTATCTTCTCTTAGCTCTGATTCCTCACTGTAAAATTGCATTAATAAAACATTCTTTGCAATATTGTTGAGGGTAACAGATACATTTAATAAATAAGTTATAAATAAATAATATAAATAATAAATCATTTGATTTATATATTGTACATGCTCATAACAGAATGTTAATAAATGTTAGAAAAATAAAAGCAAAAGTAGTGACTCATAAAGAAGGTAGAAATGTAATACACATTATAAAACAATAACTACTAATTTCATGTTGAAGTAAAGACGGAACATAAGAAAACCCTTGCTTGCAAGACACTTCCAATCCACTTTTTTTTTAAAGCATACGTATCTGTGGGGCACCTGGGTGGCTCAGCCGTTAAGTGTCTGCCTTTGGCTCAGGTCATGATCCCAGAGTCCTGGGATCGAGCCCCGCATCGAGCTGCCCGCTCAGCTGGAAGCCTGCTTCTCCCTCTCCCACTCCCCCTGCTTGTGTTCCCTCTCTTGCTGTCTCTCTCTCTGTCAAATAAATAGATAAAATCTTAAAAAAAATTAAAGCATGCATGTTTGAAATCCCTATATTCAAGGTACTATTTTATATTTATTTTTAATACTTTAAGATTTAAAAAAAATTTAAAGATTCTATTCATTTATTTGTCAGAGAGAGAGAGAGAGAGCACAAGCAGGGGTGTGGCAGGCAGAGGGAGAAGCAGGCTCCCCACTGAGCAAGGAGCCTGATGTGGCACTC
This sequence comes from Ursus arctos, assembly GCF_023065955.2. Lineage (NCBI taxonomy): Eukaryota > Metazoa > Chordata > Mammalia > Carnivora > Ursidae > Ursus > Ursus arctos. The sequence goes on along the minus strand of NC_079873.1, from coordinate 23,837,228 downwards.
AATTCCAGGCCCTAGGATCATGACCTGAGCCAAAAGCAGACTCTTAACTGGCTGAGCCACCCAGCTGTCCTGGTGCTATTTCATATTAAGAAAAGGCTCATGAGATGATTCACTATGCTAGATTTTAGTAAAAAAAAAAAAAATCTCTGCAATTTTTTACAAACTGAAGATCGGCAAAAGTAAACTCATCCACTTCTGAGTATTTTGGGTGGACATATTATTGTATGAATGTTTTTTTTTTTTTAACAAAAAGCAGTTAATGAAGACAATGAATGCACCTGAGGGTTCCTACTAAATTGGGCTTTTAGTCAGTCCTGGAATAATGGACTTATTTCAAAATGACAATGGAACTTTCACTATAGAGGGTTCAAATCAAAAAAACAAAGAATGCCTCATTCAGTTAACTTCAACTTAACAAAAACTCTGAACTGTCAATTAAGAGTGAATTTTATTTTACATGCATATTTTTATAGCACACCTCATCTCAGGAAGCATGTACTATTGCTATAAAAGGAGACAGAATTTATGAAATGAAGAAAAACTCTTTTGGCACCAAGTGGGTGAACAACAGATTGATTTCACTGATGATACTACATAAATGTCAGGGTCACTGGAATAAAAACTTATCTTCTCAAAATGACTGTTTTGAAGAAGAAAGCACTAATATTACTGTTTAAGTTCTAATCTTTTTAAGGACTCAACTTAATCATTTTATAGCCACACTTCTCCAGAGGGCAACTGGTAATATGCATTCTTTATAATGTTAGAGGAAGGAAGACTCCTGCTTTGGGGGATTAATTTTCCAGATTAGCTAGTAACAACTTTAATTCTAACAACAAAAATAAAAAGAACAGGATTAAGAAGTCATTAACTAGCCATTCTTGATTAAGAGAATTATGAATGTCCAAATTATGAACAATGACTGGGAAACGAAGACCCAGGTGGACACCACAGGAAACACAGGTATGTAAGGCCTTGTTGAAAGAGGGAGTGTAAATAGAGATCTCAGAAAATCAATCTCTTCTAAAAGATGTGGATCATGAGCATGCAAGACCTAACGTGCTATTTCTGACAAACAGCAACCATTTTCCAAGAAAAGCAAAGAGCTTATGGAAGATGGTTTTCAAGTTTTCTCTCTCGTTGTTCTGTAGACTACATTTTCTTCTTGTGTTCAGTTTGCATGTTTATCCTAGGATTCAATTTTTGGATTATTATGTAAGGTCTCAGTCAAATGAGCAGCACATCTTTCTAATGTCCTTGAAATGTTATTGGAATCAATTACATATGTAATATCCACATTCTGTGACAGATTTCTATTAGCTAAATGGCTTAATTTGCTCAATGTGGTGAGTGTAAGTCATTTCCTTTCTTAAAGGTTTTTTTAAAAGTAATTTCTAGACCCAACGCGAGGCTTAAATTCATAATCCTGAGATCAAGAAGAGTTGTACGCTCTTTGAACTGAACCAGCCAGGTGTCCCTAAGTCATTTTCTTTAAGATCAGCTATGAAATAAAAATTTAAAAAAATAGGGGCGCCTGGGTGGCACAGCGGTTAAGCGTCTGCCTTCGGCTCAGGGCGTGATCCCGGTGTTCTGGGATCGAGCCCCACATCAGGCTCCTCCACTATGAGCCTGCTTCTTCCTCTCCCACTCCCCCTGCTTGTGTTCCCTCTCTCGCTGACTGTCTCTATCTCTGTCAAATAAATAAATAAAACCTTTAAAAAAATTAAAAAAATAATAATAAAATAAAATAAGCTATGAAATGATGCAAATAACAAGTTTATTTTGAAAATGTTAAAAGTAAGCTTAGGTTGAAAACTACTATTACACATAAAATTTCTAGTTTTCTAAATTAACTTTTCTTTTTCAAAATGAAATATCCATATTGTTTTATGATATATGAGATTCCATTTGTTGAAACCACGACTCAGTTTCTAGCATCAAGGGCTTTGGATTATATCTCAAATATTTTGCCAGATAAATTAAAATGAATGTGATTATTTTACTGAGTTGGGGAGGGGTAAATGAGATATCCCAAATGTGGTAAGCAGAATAATGGCCTCCCAAAGATGATTGTGTCCTAATCTTCTGAAGCTATAAATATGTTACTTTACCTGACAAAGGGGAATTAAGGTAACAGATGAAATTAAGGGTTGCTAATCAGCCAACTTTATGATGTGGAGATAAGCCTAGATTATGCAAGTGGGCCCAATGTAATTGCAAAAGCTTTAAACTTACAATGTAATGTGAAAAAGACTTAACCAGGTCATTGCTTCCTTTGAAGATAGAAGAATGCCAAAAGCCAAGGGATACAGGCAGCCTCTAGAAGCCGAAAAATGGAGGAAAACAGATGTTTTTCCTAGAGTCTCCAGAAAGGAATGATAACATTTTTTATTTTAGCCCAGTGTAATCCATTCTACACATCTGATTTCCAGAACTATAAGATACTAAATCTGTTATTTAAGCGCCTAATTTTGTGGTAATTTATTACAGTAGCAACAAGAAACAGATATAAAGACCAAAGATTATTTTACTTTGAGAAGTATCAATTATCGAATCCTCAAAATGTAAAGCTATTTGGAAGTACTGATACTGTAATTGATCAAATTGATTATTATTATTCACTGGATACAATGCATTAATTTCTAGAAACAAATCTAGAAACTATGCAGTAATTTCAGAAAATCACATATTTAGAATTATTCTGTTTTCTTTGAACAATGACAAGTTTACAAGTTGGTATGCATTGAGACAATGAGTCCACCAACATTTATTAAGCTTCTATTGTATCACTGTGCCAGTGGATGAAAGAATCTGTGATACAGAATATAATCACAAATACCTATACAATATGGATCTTTTTAAAATGGGCAACAACTGATTTTGTGGATTTGTAAGTAAAGGTGAAAACAATGTTCAAGAAAAGTATAAGAAAAGGTATGAAGGTTGCAAGTCACACAGTGAGCTGTGAGCAGCCTAATGCATCTTCCTCCAGCAGAAATATACATTAAGATTACTTTGGACTGTATGGTGACTAACATAATAAAAAATATTATTAAGAAAAAGATTACTTTGGAAACAATAAATAGGCTGGCAGAGAAGACATGCTCAGTGTCCCAGACACATTCTCACGGCCAATATCTTTTCTGCGCACTCTGACTTGACTTCTAAATGTCAAACCTAGTTCTTTGGCCCAAGGGCCCTCTCTTGCTGCCAGAGTGGCTCTATCTACTTGCACTATAAGCACAAAGAGCTGAAGACTTAGAGACCCCAGGGAATAGCCCTAAACCAGTGACCAATGGGCACCTGTGTATGAATGATGCTCCAGTGACCATCAGACAAAACAACTCTGAGGCAGATGCTCTACAGTGGCTTCTATGGTTCTCCACTTAGGAACTCCTGCCATACACAGTGGTGACTTTCTTGATAACACACCCTTCATCGGCTGACTTCTTTTCCTTCTCATTCCCCATTCCTTGACCGAGGTGACTGAGGATCGTGTTTCAAATAAACTACCAGTACTTGAAGCCTTGTTTTATGGTCTACAAATGGAGAGGTGCAAACTAAGACAGTTGGATGAGGCAGTTAAGGGATCCAAGCCAGGGTTGCCAGTCTGGAGCTTTGGCAATAATTACTATAAGAATTAGCCAGGTCAAAACCATGCAGAAGCAGCAGGACTAAAAACAGTGTGAAAGTAAAACAGGAATTGGCAACTTATTTCACACAGGGTGACAAATAAGAACGACTCAACTTCGGTTTTAAGCCTGATGAGCTAGGTAGAATTTTGGAACCACTGACAGGTACAGAAGAATCAGAAAGGGGATTAACTGCTGTGATGCTGCTGAATTTGATAATTTGGTTTCTTTTTAGCACTGGAGCTCATGTCCTAGACACGGTCAGCACAGTGGTGTGTGGGAGGAGCCTGGCACAATGGAGATAACCTAAGTTTTGCAGCCAGGGTGTTCTAGAATCAAATCCTCGCTTTTCCACTCATTAGATGTGCCAGCTAGTGAAACATGCAGTGATTGTAAGTTTTAGTTTCTCAACCGATAATATCAGGATAAAAACATCTACCTTTATCTAATAAAAGGTCAATATGATCATATGACTCTAAGATGTTTATCACCACGCAGAAAGGAATGCCCAGATGCTTTAATGACTTCTAGTATTATGACTCCTCTTGTTCCCATCTTGCTCTTCTTTCTGCACCATCACACAGATACATTTAAACAATCTGAAATTCTTCTGTTACACAAAAGGGCAAGGAATGTTTGTTGTTGTTTCGATGTTATTATTACTCTATCTATCCTGTCTACCTAGTACTGTTTTTAAGCTCAAGCAGGACGATGAATAAGAAAGCTCCCAGTAAATTACATAATGCCATATCTAAGTATTCATGTTGCCAGCATAAAAAATCCTTAGAGCATTATTTTATCTATTTTGTTCAGTACTGTATTCCCAACATTTTGCACAATGCATGGCACAGAGGAGTGCCACAATTTATTGAAATGTACTCCTTTTTCCTTTATCGCAAGCTCTGTACAAATTAACTATTTTCAAATATTGATTTTGATTCTTTAAACCCCCCTAAATGGTAGGCAGGGAATGTATTATTATTCTTATTTTTACAGAAAAAGAATAGAAGGTTAGGGACATTTAAAGGATACACCACAGGTCACAAATCTAGTTGGTGGTAGCACTGAAACTTCTTAAAACACCAGTTCTGCCTCCAAGTCCAGAATTTACTCTACCACAATCTACTTTGCTTTCACTTCTGATACCAAGCCATGTGTTTTTGCCTCTAAAAGTATACAGACATTATCATCTACAACTCCCCAGGCTGTGTGATAATTTCAACCTCCACACGTCCATCTTCTGGACAATTCTGCAACTGATACTGCAATAGTAGCATGCTATATTTCTAGATGTCTTCAAAGTTTGTACAACCCAGGTTTAGGCCCGCTTTGTCATCAACAACTTTTGTGACCTTAACAACTTAGTTAACCTATTTGGTTAAAAAAAAAAAAAGGTGAGTGGGCTATGTAGTTGTTCTGTTCTCTTTCAAATGTGAAATATTCTTACCAGTCTATATCAGTCACATCTATTTCCTTATTTCAAAGGATCCTTGGTCTATAAGTTCCAGGAACACTTAGATGATATGATAATTAATGAGAGAGCAGGTCTTTCTTATTTTCATGCTCTATTACATTTTTTTGGAAAATACATCAAATGCCAAATAGGGCAGGTCATGGGACACCAATTGTCACCCATTTAATATCAACCATTCCACATCATTGGTTCTCATGCTTCAAGAATGAGAACTTTGAGAGGGGATCCTAATTATTGAAAGGATTGTGAAAATCCATACTAGATAAAAAAATGCATTAGTATTTTTAAAACATATGTAGATAATGTAGTAATAAAACATAAAAGATTTTTGTCATTATGCATTTCTTACTGTATGGCTACTACAAGCATATTATCTTATCGAGAGTCTACAAAATATTTTGATCATATAAATCAGCCATCATAGTTTGATATCTTTTGGTCTAAATAAATCCTTTGTTCTGTTCCTAAGTTAAGGCAGGGATGAAGAAATCACAGAGACAAATGATTATCAAGCATGGCCAGATTTTAGAGTGCTAGTAGTAATAGGAATGTGACAGCTGTAAGCATCAGAAATTAAAAGATTACACTAAAATTAATTTGGAATTATGGAGCTACCTCGAATTGCAGCCAGTTCTTTACATAAGCAAGTTAGATCTATACCTATCAGAATAAATATAACCACCCAAAAGGCTTCAGACATACATTAGCCTGGGATAAACTACATCCCAGTTATCCATTGTACAATTGCCATCTCGGGTTATTACAAGAGGTTGATAACTCCAAATATTTCAGCTGACTCAGACTGACAAAAGAGATTATGACTGCTTTAAAAATGTATGGTTTTGGTTGTAAGAGAAGAAGGTATCCTTCAAAGAAAGTAAAGTGTTTCCATAGATGTTACAGAGAATATTCTTGAAAAACAAAGAACCATCTAAGAGTCTTTGAGGGAACAGTTACACGAGAAATTCAAATTTTAAACCATTTAGATATTGAGTAAAACATCTTTGTTTAATGAATGATGGTTCTTTTAATTCCAAATAAGTGACTTGAATAATTGTGTCTTTGTCTAGGAGATTTTGTCTTTACCTTGGCAACAGAGGTGGCAAAAGTGAGCTCACCTGAGAATACGCCATGCTTTGGTGACTGTGTATCATTGAAATATCCTCTTATTCTCATGAGAATAGAGGAAATGATCAGTGATTCAAAAACTCATAATTCTTCTCCTAATAAACCTGAACAGCCACCAAAACAAAAATAATTTGAAAATCTGGATGGTCCTTCTATCTTCTAGAAATTCTTTTTTTTTTTTTTAAAGACTTTATTCATTTATTCGACAGAGATAGAGACAGCCAGTGAGAGAGGGAACACAAGCAGGGGGAGTGGGAGAGGAAGAAGCAGGCTCATAGCGGAGGAGCCTGATGTGGGGCTCGATCCCAGAACGCCGGGATCACGCCCTGAGCCGAAGGCAGACGCTTAACCGCTGTGCCACCCAGGCGCCCCTATCTTCTAGAAATTCTATGTATTATTATATATAGAGTTATATATAGATTGTAAAACAGAATGCATATGTGTACAGATGAGTATATATGTGTGCTTATATATACTTTATAAACAAATTTATGATATATACATATATCATAAGCACAGATATACATACATGTATGTAAATATATATGCATGTGTATGCAGGTGTGTGTGTGTGTGTGTATATACTCTCTCTGAGACAAACTCTCAAATGGAGGAGCACCTGAATAAGCGAAGAGCATTATAAAAGCATCTTACAAATTTCTACCACCTGGTAATTCACAAAAGGTCCCTTATGCTTGTCATATAACTTAAATCTTCACCGATTGTAAAAACAGTACTGCACTGTCCCTGGAAAGTTCTGCTCCAAAGACAGTGATCACATACTTTGACAGAATTCTATCTCTGCTAAAGTATGTATCATTAATATTTAATATCTTTTTTCTTTGTTGGTAAGATTAATAAAAACACTAATTGGCCTCTGAGAAAAAAATATTCTCTGAATGTGGTAGAGTAACATGAAAGGCTTTTGAATTTGCCTCTGATGTACAGTCACATAATTGTGAAATAATAAAACAGCCTATGATCGATGAAGCCACAGAGCTTAAAGAACTTTTGCAGAATGTAGAAGAGAATAAACTGTGGCAAGAAAGCATAACAATGATGAATACATCAGCATTTTTCTCCGTTGTGGTAGACAAGGTACAACGATTTGTCTTATAAATGGGAATTTCATCATTGTTTTGGTCACTGTGGTAATATTACCCCAGTCTTGGCAACAAAACAGATATAGACCTACATATCTCAACTTTAATCCTCTAGAAAAAAGTGATTGAGAATCCTAAATCAAATGTTTCTTTTTTAAGTAAGACAAATTTTAACTGGCTATGCTACTGTTGCTTGTGAACACTGTTTACCCCCTCTCTTTTATATCTATACATACATGATTCAGAATAATCCTGAAGTACAAATAAAACATAACTCTCTACCTTAAAATGCCCAAGAGATTTCAAATGCTGGTGTTGAGATGGGAATGTGACTATAACCTATAACAGCCAATTTTGTTATTTCACAGAATCCACGGACTGTGGACTGATTCAGAAGAAAATGTAAGAGAACGACTGCTGCCAACATATTCTTATTCTGTATCTTCCACGCAGCAGAACCAGCTTATGTGAAGGAATTGCCAGAACTTCAGCCTGAAGAAGCATAATGAAGAATTGTGCCAAACTTCCTCGAAACCGCTGTTCATCCGGGATTATGATCCACCTTATAGAAAACCATTTGAACTGGAAATAGAAAAAAATTTAATCTAGAACTAAAATCTAAGGCAGAACTGAAGATCATAGCCATGATTTGTTTCTTCTTAGTGTTGAGTTGCTTTTGTAAAAAAAATAAATAAATAAAAATTTAAATTAAAAAAAAAAAAAAAGATGGGGCGCCTGGGTGGCACAGCGGTTAAGCGTCTGCCTTCGGCTCAGGGCGTGATCCCGGCGTTATGGGATCGAGCCCCACATCACGTTCCTCCGCTGTGAGCCTGCTTCTCCCTCTCCCACTCCCCCTGCTTGTGTCCCCTCTCTCGCTGGCTGTCTCTATCTCTGTCAAATAAATAAATAAATAAAATCTTTAAAAAAAAAAAAAAGTTAAGCAACTTCTTCCAGTTGGTTATTTGCTCTACAGCTTCTACAGGGTAGTGATGGCAGAATAAAAGTAAGATAAAGGCTGTGAGTTATTTTCTGCTTAGAGACCATAAACCCTAATTTTACCTTTCCGCTTAGGACACCGGACTATGACAAACCTAAGAGATGCTAAAATGCATTGCATTCTTAGGTCCTAGGCCAAGCACATCAACGGTGTTCAAAATATTTTATTCAATAAATACATTAATAAAAGCAGAGCTAACTATAGGTGGTATTTCCTATTAATTCATTCAACAAATACTGACATAATATGCCATTCAGTGTAGAATCATTAAAAAACAAAAATTCTTGCCTCAATGGAGTTTACATTCTAACTGGATGAGTGTGTAACAGACAAAAAACAAAATGAGCAAAAAGTATACTGAGTGTGACAACGATAACTGCCAAAGAGAAAATGAGGGAAGGAGTATAGGGATTAGAAGGAGGATTCAAATTTTAGGTAGAGTGGTCTGGAAATGCCTTACTTACAGAGAGATTTGAGTCAAGACCTGAGAGGTAAAGGAGGGAAACATCAAGATATTGGAAGAGGACTTCAGCCAGAGGGAACAGCAAGTGCCAAGTCTCAGAGAGAGGAATATTCCTAAAATGTCTGTGGAAATACAAGGGAGGCCAATACTTCTCAAAGAGAGCAAAAAGATGGGGAACAGGAAGAGAGGAAATCAGGCCAGATGGAAGACTTTGCAAAGCCTTGCAGATCCTTGCAATTTGATATTTGGGCTTTTTCTCACAGTAACATTAGAGAGGCCTTTGGAGGGTTTCAAGCAAAGAAGTGACACACACTAATCTCTGTTTTAACAAAAGCACTTCAGCAACTGAGTTGAAAATGAGTTGATGGGAAAGAAGGCAGAAGTTGGTACTCAGGGATCTCTTGCAATCATCCAGGTGAAATACGATGAACTAGGATGCTAGCACTGAAGCTCTGAACAAGGGGTCAGATTCTGGATCTGTTCTGAAGGCAGAGACAATAGGATTTTCTTACAGATCAAATGGTGGGTGAGAGGCAAAGAAAGGCAGGAAGTATTACTTTAAAGCTTTTGCCTTGAGTAACTAAAAGGATAATGATGCAATTAACTGAAATGGGGAAAGAAAGGTACAATACATGGTTTTAGTTCAGTCCAGCAGGCAGCTGAGTATATGAGTCTGGTGTTCAAGAGAGAAGTGTGAGCTGGAGATTTGTATCTGGGAGTCATAAATACAGAGATGAAATTTAAAACTATGAGACTGAATGGGATCACCAGTGTGGTAAGTATAGATAAAAAAAGATATCTTTCTTCCAGCTCACTCCAGTGTTTAAAGAGGAACATAGAAGACTGAGTAATCATTCACATTTCAACATGTAAGGCTGTTTGCTTGAAAGCATCTACTTTTACTAGAGAAACACAGATTTTTGGTACAGAACCAAGAATTACAGGCTGGACAATGAGATTATTTGTTGACTAGGGTAGTTTTACCACTCATCTTAAATTTTTACACCCAAGAGGCGCCTGGGTGGCACAGCAGTTGGGCGTCTGCCTTCGGCTCAGGGCGTGATCCCGGAGTTATGGGATCGAGCCCCACATCGGGCTCCTCCGCTGTGAGCCTGCTTCTTCCTCTCCCACTCCCCCTGCTTGTGTTCCCTCTCTCGCTGGTTGTCTCTATCTCTGTCGAATAAATAAAATTTAAAAAAAATTTTTTACACCCAAATTCCAACTTTCTATACTCATAAGGCATCTTTAATGACCCCATTGTAAAAAAAATAAAAAATAAAAATAACAAAAAACAAACTTAAAACAGTTGTATGTAGTTGTTACTGCCTTTGAGAAAAATCCTAGACTATATGAATAAAATAATTTCATTAGCTCATTTCAGAAAAACACAATTGCCCAGCTCGGCTTTTGTGACTGTGATGACCGTATCTCTCAATATCTCTTCTGAGTTAAAATTTCTAATTAGATTTCATTCATACTCTTGAAAAAAAATCAAGATGCCTTAGTCCCCCGGTCAGGCTCATCAGTTAATTGTAACTGATTATTACCACTTATATTAAAGAAAACTGATTACCTGATCATCATTTAAATCTTCATTTTTTTTCTGCCTTTCAGGGTAATAGTAGCTTGATATACTCACAGTAAGTTAAATATATCCTTTTTGCTATTTTCTATTTAATTTGTTTTCATTTCAATTGCCAGTTTCTCCTTTCGTCTTTTGTAACTTGCTTCTGGATTGCTGCCATTGTCTCTTCTCTGGTCTCCAGGCTACCCATCTTGTCTCACTCTCATTTTCACTTCTTCTGTCATTAACTTTGTGAGACACAGAACTAATCATGTGGCCCACTTGCTCAAAACCCTTTGGTCATTTAAGACTAACTACACAGGAAAGGCAAAATGCCTTAATATGGCACTAAGAATTGGTCACAATTGGATTAATTCCAGATTTCCCTATATTTATACCCCCAGACGCTAAGCATGACTCATTAGTCCCCATAATCATATAATGTACAATTGTCCTCCCCAACCTCTAAGCCAGTATTATATTTTTCTCAATATTTTGTTTGTATGAATTTTCTAAATTCTGCAACCATGTGTCCCAGATTCAAATACTTCAATCATCTTCTCAGACAGTGTGATTGCTCATTCATGTCTTTCAGTGTTTGTGTTCAGATATTATACAACTTTAGAGTTTAATAAATGTCATCATTGGTACTCTACAAAGTGTTTTCTTTAAAACATTTTTAAAAAGAAGTTTTCTCCAGTTCTCTGTCTCATACAGCACCTTGTAAGACACCTTGCATAGCAGACACTCAGTTTGTGAACATAAATATGTTCCATAAAAGGTATAAACCTCTTCTAATAAAAATAAGATTTCATTTTTTTCTGATTTTGGAGGTTGTACTTTTATGTTTGTTCCCCAGTTAAATATATTTCCTTTCATTTGCAAATTTTTAGATTTATAGAAAACTCACAAAAATGGCAGAGAATTCCTGTATAACCTGCACCTTGTTTCCTCCAAAGTTAACATTTATATAACCATAGAATAATCATTAAAACCAGAAAACTGCAGTTGATACAATATAACAAACTGATTTACAGACCTCATTCAAATTTTACCAGATTTCCCACTAAGGTTCTTTCCTGACTCAGGTCCAAATGATCCCACATTGCATTAGTCGCCATGTATTAGTACCCTCCATCTCCAACAATTCCACAGTTTTTCTTGGTCTTTTCTGACCTTGGAACTTTTAAAAGTCCTAGTCAGTTATTTTGTAACATGTCCCTCAATCTGGTTTGTCTGATGTATTCTTGTGATTGGGTTGATGTTACACTGTAGCAAGATTATCACAAAAGTGAAGTGTCTTTCTAAGTGTTTCATAGGACAGAGCCCATTCTATTTCTCAGTTAATTTTTACTTTAATAAAAGTTACATTTTAAAGAATAAAATTGGATAAGACTACTATTTAAACCATCCCAAATTATTTAACAATTTTTAGAAGGTATAATCAAAATTGGCAAATACTGTTTATTTATACTCTGAGACAAATGGGATATATAAATCAAAACCTTATTTATTTTGAGTTCTGTTCCAACTTAAAAGTGTTATACAAGAGCCCCTCCCAAAAAAAACCTATTGATATTTACATTTTTAAACACAAAACTAAAAAAAAAAAAAACATGAAAACTACTAGAAATAATCCCCCTTCACTAGACAGTTTTAGTTTGTGAAATATTACTATATCCCCTAATGGTTTTGTTAATTTATTAGCTACTGACTGTTGTCTTTCAGCATGCATATTTGATATTGAAAATACGTTCCAAACAAAGAAACTGTTCCTTTTTAGACAAAAAAAAAGATGTAATATTTGCATATTAGAGATGAATTTGCTGCTTTAGAAAAATGGAATGTTTACAAAAAGACCCCAAGGGTAATAAATACATAAATGAACAGTGATTAATTATACTACAGTTTTCCTGAATATTACATTTATCACAAAGAAGATACAATGCTCAAATTTTGCTCATTAACAAAAGCATTATGTAGAAATCTTTGCCTCCTTATACATTTTTCCCTTCAAAATTCTATTCCTCACTCACATAAAGGCAAAGAGTCAAGTAGGTTCAACAGAAAATGATGACAGACCTATACCTTAATGATAAAAATAAAAGTAACAAGGTTTCAAAATATTTATTGAAACACCACCAATAAGTCAAACTGTTTTATTTTTCTCCAATGTTTCTTTTAAGGAAATGTAGCATCTTATCAATTGATTCTACCCTTAGGACTCATGTTTCTACGTTTTATTGAGATTGCTCTGCAAATAGGCTTTGATTGTACCTGTTGAAAAATGTCTTTTGACCTCAGGCTATGGGATTAACAATACTGCAACCAAAGAACCACGGAAATACGAATATATATAGAGAGATATGTATATACAACAGTTATATGTACAGATATACATGTAAATCATATATATATATATATATATATATATATATATATATATATATATATATATCACAAGAGTTTTACATTTTACAAACTGAATATAAACACCTTTTCACTCTTATGTTTCATTTAATCCACCCAGGCTCAGCAGACTTTATAAATAATAATAGTCTCTCAATACGTATCTGTGTCTTTTATATTCTTATTTGTAAAATAAGAATAATAATTGTAGGGGGAGGGAGTTAAGATGGCGGAGGAGCAGGGGACCCCTTTTTCAGCCGGTCACCTGAGTCGAGTTGGATAGGTACCAGACCAGCCTGAACATCCACAGAATCAGCCTGAGACGCAGGAAGATACATCTGGATCTCTACAAATGAACATCTCCAGCGCTGAGTATTGAGGTACGAAGCGGGGAGCCGTGAATCCGCGCACAGATATCGGAAGATAAACGGAAGGGGGAGGGAGCCGATGCGTTTGGGCGCCGGGAAGCGGTAGCCACCTGCACGGGGGAGCGGGCGGGCTCGCTGACGGCACCCGCGAGAGAACAGACTGAGACTGTGAGCCGGGAGCGCGCGCCACCAGACTTCTCACGGAACTCTGGTGTGCTCGCTGGATCCAGACTGAGACCGGGAGCTCCGGGAACGCGTGGGGGCAGCTGGCGGTGTTAGAAACACAAAGGACAGAGATGCACCAGCCCTGAAAGTGAGGGCTGGGACACCGGGTGTGGGGCGCACATCCCAGGACGCTGCAGGGTTGAGCACCACCAACAGTAATGGAGTTAAAGTGGCCAGAACATCAGTGGAGAATGGTCCGCGATCCCTCTGTTCTGAGACAGAGGCTGAGATTCAGCCACTGTTGCTCTGACTCTTAGAAGAGGCACAGCAAACCACCAGGGAAAGACGCCAGAGAACAAAAGCCTGGAAATACCAGCTCACAGTGTGCCCATCCCCATCCCCCCTCGCAGGGGACACGGAGACTCTACCCAAGCAGGGTTGCCTGAGTATCGGTGCAGCAGGCCCCTCCCCCAGAAGGCAGGCTGAAAAATCAAGAAGCCCACATCCCTAAGATCCCTATAAAACAAGGGCGCACAGCCTGGGTCCCGATCAATAATTTGGGCTCTGGACAACCCCGAAACCTCTCCTCATCAGAATGACGAGAAGGAGAAATCCCCCCCCCAGCAAAAAAAAGACAATGAGTTTGTGGCCTCTGCCACAGAACTAATGGATATGGATATAACCAAATTATCAGAAATGGAATTCAGAGTAACAATGGTCAAGATGCTGTGTAGACTTGAAAAAAGTATTAACGAAAATGTTAATGAGAATACAGACTCTCTAAGGGCAGAAATGAGATCGAATTTGGCAGAAATTAAAAATTCTATGAGCCAAATGCAGGCAAAACTAGAGGCTCTGACGGCCAGGGTGAATGAGGCAGAAGAACGAATCGGCGAATTGGAGGATGGGTTAGTAGAAGAAAAAGCTAGAATAGAATCTGGACTCAAAAAAATCCACGCACAGGAATGTAGGTTACGGGAGATTACTGACTCAATGAAACGTTCCAATATCAGAATCATCGGCATCCCCGAGGGGGTGGAGAAAAACAGAGGTCTAGAAGAGATATTTGAACAAATTGTAGCTGAAAACTTCCCTAATCTAGCAAGGGAAACAAACATTCGTGTCCAAGAGGCAGAGAGGACCCCTCCCAAGCTCAACCACGACAAACCTACACCACGTCACGTCATAGTGCATTTTGCAAATTTTAGATCCAAGGATACAGTATTGAAAGTGGCCAGGGCAAAGAAATTTCTCACGTACCAAGGCAAAGGTATCAGAATTACGTCAGACCTGTCTACACAGACATGGAATGAGAGAAAGGGTTGGGGGGGGCATTTTTAAAGCTCTTTCAGAGAAAAACATGCAGCCAAGGATCCTCTATCCAGCAAGGCTGTCATTCAGAATTGATGGAGAAATAAAGACCTTCCAGAATCGCCAGTCATTGACCAATTTCATAACCACGAAACCAGCCCTACAGGAGATATTAAGGGGGGTTCTATAAAAGTAAAAAGGCCCCAAGAGTGATACAGAACAGAAAGTCACAATCTATAGAAACAAAGATTTTACTGGCAACATGGCATCATTAAAATCATATCTCTCAATAATCAGTCTCAATGTAAATGGCCTAAATGCTCCCATAAATGACACAGGGTTGCAGATTGGATAAAAAAACACGATCCATTCCATTTGCTGTCTACAAGAGACTCATTTTGAACCTAAAGATACATTCAGACTGAAAGTAAAGGGATGGAATACAATCTTTCATGCCAATGGACCTCAAAAGAAAGCTGGGGTAGCAATTCTCATATCAGAGAGATTGGATTTTAAACTAAAGACTACAGTTAGAGACACAGAATGGCACTATATTATTCTTAAAGGATGTATCCAACAAGTGGATATGACAATAATAAATATATATGCCCCCACCAGGGGAGCAGCAAGATACACAAGCCAACTCTAAACCAGAATAAAGAGACATATAGATAAAAATACGTTAATAGTAGGGGACCTTAACACTCCACTATCAGCAATAGACAGAGCCTCGGAGCAGAAAACCAACATAGAAATAAGAGCTTTGAATGCCATACTCGACGAGTTGGACCTCATAGATATATATAGAACACTACACCCCAGAACAAAAGAATACTCATTCTATTCTAATGCCCATGGAACATTCTCAAGAAAAGACCATGTTCTGGGACACAAAACAGGTCTCAACCGATACCAATAGACTGAAATTATTCCCTGCATATTCTCAGACCACAACGCTCTGAAATTGGAACTCAACCACAAGGAAAAATTTGGAAGAAACTCAAACACTTGGAGACTAAGAACCATCCTGCTCAGGAATGACTCAATAAACCAGGAAATCAAAAACCAATTTAAACAATTCATGGAGACCAATGAGAATGAAAACACAATGGTCTAAAACCTAGGGGATACTGCAAAAGCAGTCCTAAGTGGGAAATACATAGCCATCCAAGCCTCACTCAAAGGAATAGAAAAATCTAAAATGCAGTTTCTATATTCTCACCTCAAGAAGCTGGAACAGCAACAGAGGGACAGGCCTAATCCACGCACGAGGAAGCAGTTGACCAAGATGTGAGCAGAAATCAATGAATTAGAAACCAGGAGTACAGTAGAGCAGATCAACAGGACTAGAAGCTGGTTCTTTGAGAGAATCAATAAAATTGACAAACCACTGGCAAGACGTATCCAAAAGAATAGAGAAAGGACCCAAATTAATAAAATTATGAATGAAAAAGGAGAGGTTACAACCAACACCAATGAAATTGGAAGGATTATTAGAAACTTTTATCAACAGCTATATGCCAATAAATTAAGCAATCTGGAAGAGATGGAGGCCTTCCTGGAAACCTATAAACAACCAAGACTGAAACAGGAAGAAATTGATTTTTTAAACAGGCCAATTAATTATGAAGAGATTGAGTCACTGATAAACAATCTTCCAAATAACAAAACTCCAGGCCCGGACGGTTTTCCTGGGGAATTCTACCAACATTCAAGGAAGAAATAATACCTATTCTCCTAAAGCTATTTAAAAAAATAGAAACAGAAGGAAAACTATCAAACTCATTCTATAAGGCCAATATTACATTGATCCCCAAACCAGGCAAAGACCCCATCAAACAGGAGAATTACAGACCGATTTCCCTAATGAATATGGACGCCAAAATCCTCAACAAGATCCTGGCTAATAGAATCCAACAGTACATTAAAAGGATTACCCATCAGGACCAAGTGGGATTCATACCTGGGATGCAAGCGTGGTTCAACATTTGCAAATCAATCAGTGTGATACATCATATCAACAAGAAAAGACTCAGGAACCATATGATCCTCTCAATTGATGCAGAAAAAGCATTTGACAAAATACATCCTTTCCTGATTAAAACTCTTCAGAGTGTAGGAATAGAGGGTACATTCCTCAATCTCATAAAAACCATCTATGAAAAGCCTACAGCAAATATCATTCTCAATGGGGAGAAGCTGGAAGCCTTTCCCTTAAGATCAGGAACACGACAAGGATGCCCACTCTCACCACTATTATTCAACATAGTACTAGAAGTCCTTGCAACAGCAATCAGACAACAAAAAGGGATAAAAGGTATCCAAATTGGCAAAGAAGAAGTCAAAATGTCTCTCTTCGCAGATGACATGATACTCTATATGGAAAACCCAAAAGAATCCACTCCCAAACTATTAGAAGTTATAGAGCAATTCAGTAATGTGGCGGTATACAAAATCAATGCTCAGAAATCAGTTGCATTTCTATACACGAATAATGAGACTGAAGAAAGAGAAATTAAGGAATCCATCCCATTTACAATAGCACCAAAAACCATACATTACTTTGGAATTAACTTAACCAGAGACTAAAGGACCTATATTCTAGAAACTATAAATCACTCTTGAAAGACATTATGGAAGACACAAAAAGTTGGGAAAATATTCCATGCTCATGGATCGGAAGAATAAACATAGTTAAAATGTCCATGCTACCCAGAGCAATCTACACTTTCAATGCTATCCCGATCAAAATACCGAGGACATTTTTCAAAGAACTGGAACAAATAGTCCTTAAATTTGTATGGAACCAGAAAAGGCCCCGAATCGCCAAGGAACTGTTGAAAAGGAAAAATAAAGCTGGGGGCATCACAATGCCGGATTTTGAGCTGTACTACAAAGCTGTGATCACAAAGACAGCATGTTACCGGCACAAGAACAGACACATAGACCAATGGAACAGAATAGAGAACCTAGAAATGGACCCTCGGCTCTTTGGGCAACTAATCTTTGATAAAGCAGGAAAAAACATCTGGTGGAAAAAAGACAGTCTCTTCAATAAATGGTGCTGGGAAAATTGGACAGCTACATGCCAAAGAATGAAACTTGACTACTCTCTCACACCATATACAAAGATAAACTCCAAATGGACGAAAGACCTCGATGTGAGACAGGAATCCATCAAAATCCTAGAGGAGAACATAGGCAGCAACCTCTTTGACATAGGCCACAGCAACTTCTTTCATGACACATCTCCAAAGGCAAGAGAAACAAAAGATAAAATGAACTTGTGCGACTTCATCAAGATAAAGAGCTTCTGCACAGCCAAGGAAACAGTCAAAAAAACTAAGAGGCAGCCCACGGAATGGGAGAATATATTTGCAAATGACACTACAGATAAAAGACTGGTATCCAAGATCTACAAAGAACTTCTCAAACTCAATACACGAGAAACACATAATCAAATCAAAAAATGGGCAGAAGATATGAATAGACACTTTTCCAATGAAGACATACAAATGGCTAACAGACACATGAAATAATGTTCAAAATCATTAGCCATCAGAGAAATTCAAATCAAAACCACACTAAGATACCACCTTACGCCAGTTAGAATGGCAAAAATGGACAAGGCAAGAAACAACAATTGTTGGAGAGGATGTGGAGAAAGGGGATCCCTCTTACGTTGTTGGTGGGAATGCAAGTTGGTACAGCCACTCTGGAAAACAGTGTGGAGATCCCTTAAAAAGTTAGAAATGGAGCTATCCTATGACCCAGGCATTGCACTACTGGGTATTTACCCCAAAAATACAGACGTAGTGAAGAGAAGGGCCATATGCACCCTAGTGTTCATAGCAGCATTGTCCACAATAGCTAAATCGTGGAAGGAACCAAGATGCCCTTCAACAGATGACTGGATTAAGAAGTTGTGGTCCGTATATAGAATGGAATATTACTCAGCTATCAGAAAGAACGAATTCTCAACATTTGCTGCAACATGGACGGCACTGGTGGAGATAATGCTAAGTGAAATAAGTCAAGCACAGAAAGACAATTATCATATGATTTCTCTCATCCTTGGAACACAAGAACTAGGAAGATCGGTAGGGGAAGAAAGGGATAAAGAAAGGGGGGGTAATCAGAAGGGGGAATGAAGCATGAGAGACTATGGACTATGAGAAACAAACTGAGGGCCTCAGTGAGGAGGGGGGTGGGGGAATGGGATAGACCAGTGATGGGTAGTAAGGAGGGCACGTAATGTATGGTGCACTGGGTGTTATACGCAACTAATGAATCATCGAACTTTACATTGGAAACCGCGGATGTACTGTATGGTGACTAACATAATATAATATAAGCAAATAAAAAAAAGAATAATAATTGTACATGTGTCAAAAATGTATTATGAGACTACAATGAGATTTTAAATTGTTCAACATATACTAAATGGTCAATAAAAGCCATCTATTATTACTATATCATCTTTATTACTAACTTCATTTAACAGGTTCTCACACAGTAACCATCCTAAAGTTTCTGGAACTCAGTGGTTGACAGTTTATCTAACTCACACTTTCTGCAAATTAGCACTTCTTTTATTCCTGAATTAAGCACACAACAGTGAATGCATGCATGTATGCTGGCTTTATATATTTTGCTGTATTCCTCACTGAAATTAGAGCATTTTAAATGTAGCACGCAGGTGTTTATTATCCTTTGCTTTTTCCTGTTGTCTTCTGTATTCTCTATAAAAATTTAAAAAATTAAAGCCATCCTTACCACTCTTTATTAAGCATCCACCTTAATGGTATCCTTTACCCACATCAACTTAATGTTACTATGTCGCAACTTATTGCACAAAGGGTTTTGGTGGTACAGTTGATTATATTCTTTTTTTCGAGTCATGCCCAAACACAAATTTTAAAATCCATCATGGTTCTGCCATAGTTCTTTCCCTATGCCATGAAAACATCATGCCCAGATAGTGGTTACTCCTTTACCCTAGGATCCAAGAATGAAGAAGACACACAGACCACAGCCACGGATGCCAGGGCATGTAATACGAGAGAGAAGTAAGCTAATGCCATTGAAAGACACTGAGCTTTGGGGGTCATATATTATCTTAGTATAAGCAAAAGCTGATGAACACAAAATGGTTTACCTAAATCTATTGGATAACGTAAGGGTAAAAATAGACAAATCAAGGCAACGGCTCCTTGCTCAGCAGGGGGTCTGCTTCTCCCTCTCCCTGCTTGTGCTCTCTCTCTCTCTTAAATAAATAAAATCTTTTAAAAAATAAAATAAAATAAAAATGACAATGGCAATATTATTCTTAAAACATGTCCGCCCCAATTTTTACCTTTTTCAATTATTTTTCTCATTAATAATTTTTGAGACTATTCCTCTTCCCTTCCCTCTGGTCATTCTTCACTCCTGGCTATTATGTTCCATAAGATATTCTCTGAGGGCAAGAAGACACTTGAAGGAGGACTTCCTGTGTCACACCAGGTTTTCTGAATGCCTTTGCTTTCCTCTCTTTTCTCATGCTGCAAGTGGATCCCAGGGAAAACAGGTGACCATGGCAAGCCTCTGCTGCCTGCTGTACTTCTATAGCTGGTTGCCCTTCTGCAGCTAGTTGCAAGAGAAAGGCAATCAGGTTCACTTGGAAAATACACAAGCACTCTTTACAGAGTTCCTTTACACTGTCATGAGAATAGAGCCAGTGCCAGGCTGGAAAACGATTCTGCTCAATTTTACATTGTTTGTAAGGAACTTATACAACGCTGCTAGCAAAATTTCTACTGCTATTATTCAATATAGTCTTAATAATTTAAACATCAAAATAAGTTATAACATTAAAAATATTAAAGATTAAGGGATGACATTTCAACATTTATTACTTCTCCCATAGTCTTGTTAATGTCTTTTAAATGTTAATCTGGTATTATTCAGTTACTGCAGGAAACTGATAGTTTTACCTGGCTGTTAACTGTCAATTCTCCTATCTATTTGTAGGTAATGCTACAATGCAACTTAGAAACTGGAGAGTTATGTGGGTCAGCAAGATTTAACCAATAACACGTACTTTTTCTAAGGCAATCACTAGTGTCGTTCTGACATCATGTACCAAAGGGTAATGATATAAAGTCAAAGATTATTTTTTAAAAAGCTGCATCAGTGAAATAAGTCAAGCAGAGACAATTATCATATGGTTTCACTCATTTATGTAACATAAGAAGTAGGAAGATCGGTAGGAGAAGAAAGGGAAGAAGGAAGGGGGGGTAAAAAGAAGGGGGGATGAACCATGAGAGACTATGGACTCTGGGAAACAAACTGAGGGTTTTAGAGGGGAGGGGGGAATGGGATAGGCCAGTGATGAGTATTATGGAGGGCACGTATTGCATGGTGCACTGGGTGTTATGCGCCAAGTGATGAATCATGGAACTTTACATCAAAAACTTGGGATGCACTGTATGGTGATGAACATAACATAATAAAAAATTATTATACAAGAAATAATTAAAAATAAAAAAAATAATAATAAAAAGCTGTATCAGCTTTGGAAGTAATGATGTCTCCTTGAGGGGATGTTTTAATGTATTATAGTTATCTCAGGAAAAACCTGATATTTTGTGGACATGGCTTTGTGTGTGTGTTTGAAAATGTAAAGTAGTAATGCGGGGGGGGCGCCTGGGTGGGTCAGTCATTAAGCGTCTGCCTTGGGCTCAGGGCGTGATCCCAGAGTCCTGGGATCGAGCCCCACATCAGGCTCCTCCCCTGGGAGCCTGCTTCTTCCTCTCCCAGTCCCTCTGCTTGTGTTCCCTCTCTCACTGGCTGTCTCTCTCTCTGTCAAATAAATAAATAAAATCTTTTAAAAATATATTTTAAAAAATAATGCATGGGAGCACCTGAAGGAAAATACGCATTTAAATTTGAAGAGTCAGATATACAAATTAAAACTGCTTCAGGGATTTTTATTGAAAAAGCTAAAAGGAAAAAGATCTAACACTTCATGGTTGCTTTATAGAGTTCTTGTTAAAAGTCAACAAAAACATTAGGGTAATCTATTCAATATACTATGTTTGTCCATTCTGGCACACTTAATTTCAAAGGGCAAAGTGACTTATAAAAGGTAACAAATTACATCAACATTATCATCACACATTTTAACTTTCAGCTTTTGCAAGCAGCAGTTGCTTTTGCTAATCATGTATAAAACATTTAAGAAACTAGAGATACATTATTTTTCAATTTAAATTTTAGATATGTTAATAAAAAGGAATAAATAGTCATTAAACAGAGTAGACACCTGAAGTTAAAATATCCTCACTTGAAAGTAAAGGAAGTACCAAGGGAAGAGGAGAGTAAATATATATATCTACTACCTACTCAGGAGAACTTGGGTAAAAAAAAGAAAAACTATCTCAAGAACTTTTCAGAACAATTTAAGCTTAATTCAGCTATACTACCACCCAATAAGTGTACTTCAAAGGAAAAAATCTCTATGGAGTGCTTCTGTCATTTTAACCCAACCAAATAGTAATGGATGATTATTTCCATTACTTAAATTTCACCCCAAAGAATTATGCCTTAAGTATTACTATATATGTCAACTTTATAACATTTGTGCAAAGGAGAAAAGGAGAACATATTTGATATATTTTGGCAATGAAACAACCCCTGCCCCGTGTGTGCATGCATGTGTGTGTAATTATTTTTTAAACAAAACTGTAACAATCTTAGTCTTTCTGTGACCAAGGTAAACAGTAAGCAGTCTTGAGTAGCCTAACAGATTTTATGACTGTGTACAAATGACAATGTGAGTGTTATTATCACCTTGAGATTCAACTCACCGACTGCTCCTTCCACATACCTAGACCTAAGCAGGTTCCTGCCTTCATAATATTAGAGATACTTATGGGTCAGCTCTGATACAACAGTCGGGTTCTTACGTTAAACACAAAAACCAGTTATGTAATAATAGGCCAATTCCTCCACCCTCTCTCTGCCTCAGTTTTCTCCTAACAATACTTCCCTTGCCTATAGTTTCCAACATTATTATGCATTTACTATTATACCCTAGGCATTGTACTAAGCATTTTCAACACATTATCTTCACTGAATAATCAAAACAACTCCATAAGGTCATTACTGATAGAAATCCCATCTGGCAGACAGAGAAACCAGGTTCAGTAACTTCTTCCAGATCAAACAGCAAGTACCCTAATCAGGATTCCTATTTAGATGTCAAAATGAAGAGCCCACACAATTTAACTACCAAGTTATATAATTATGTAGTGACAGTACTTAAGTAATTTAATTTTTTTTTTACTAGAACTACATTACACAGCATACAGAACATTCTGTAAATGCACTCTTCAGTTTGCTGCTGCAGGAAATTTAAAATGTATAAAGAGGCATGTCACTTTCACCAAGCTAAAGCTAATGCTTACAGGGAAAAGGAATCTGATTTAAATGTCTAGAGTCCAGGGTTCTAGTCCAGCTATTATCAACTGATGCCCAACAATGTGAAAGTCTTTATACAATTTATCTAAAACTTCATTAAACATTTCAGGTTTAGCATAAACTGATACACTGGCATTCTCTTTAGGGTGAGGTTAGAAGAGAACCTGTAATGAACTGGCATTAACAGAAAACAAAACAAAACAAAATTAAGTTCTAGTAGCCATGTCAAAATAAATCAAACGTATATAAAGATTCTACTGATTTATGAGAAATACAGAGTATAGAGAAACATGCTAAACTACATCTCAGGAATGTAAACACTAAAAATGAGATCATGGAAAATTTTACAAGACAAATTACTTTGATTCTTCAACAAATAAACTGCAATGGTACGAAAAGATGGAAATGGATTCTGTATATTAAAAGGGTCAAACTACAAATCAATCAATCACAATGCATGGAACCTTGTTGGATACTACCTTAAATTTGAAAAATTATCTAGATATATGATGATAGAAAAAACTACTGTTTTTATTTTAGTTCTGATAATCATTTAATGTTAATGTTAAGAAGAGAAAATATATATATATATATATATATATATATATATGTATATATATATTCTTCTATCTATGTATGAAATAATAGGATGGTGTCTGGGATTTGCTACAAAATGATACAACAGTGGGAAAAATAAGAAAGAAGATGGAGCAGGATTGGCCACTGGTTGGTGATTCTGGTGACTGATGAAGTGTGCAATACATATGTGGTGGTTCATTATATCATTCTTTATATATTTTTATGTTTGAAATTCTCAATAATAAAAAAAAATAGGCAGCAGACAGAGAATTAGAAAACTATACCAAAGAAGCCTAACAGAGGAGGCTCATTTAGGAAAATGAAGTTAGGGTAGGACTCAGTGAGATCTTAAAGCAACTGTTTTGAGACTTGAGGGAAAGGAACATAATCTTGGGTTTTATGATAGAAAGGCAAAAACAAGAATGTAAACTGAATGTGGGAATAGAGTGAACAGGCAAGACAAGCATGACTAGCCACGGACTTTTTTAGGGAGGAGAGAACAGTGAACTCTGGAGGGGCTTGAGGTGGGTAGAAAAAATCAAAACCACATTGAGATACCACCTTACACCAGTTAGAATGGCAAAAATTGACAAGGCAGGAAACAACAAATGCTGGAGAGGATATGGAGAAAGGGGATCCCTCTTACAATGTTGGTGGGAACATAAGTTGGTACGGCCACTTTGGAAAACAGTGTGGAGGTTTCTCAAAAAGTTAAAAATAGACCCACCCTATGATCCAGCAATTGCATTACTGGGTATTTACCCCAAAGATACAGATGTAGTGAAAAGAAAGGCCCTATGCACCCCAACGTTCATAGCAGCAATGTCCACAATAGCCAAACTGTGGAAGGAGCCAAGATGCCCTTAAACAGATGAATGGATAAAGAAGATGTGGTTCATATATACAATGGAATATTACTCGGCCATCAGAAAGGATGACTACCCACCATTTGCATCGACATGGATGTAACTGGAGGGGATTATGCTAAGTAAATAAGTCAAGCAAAGAAAGATAATTTTCATATCATTTCACTTATATGTGGAACATAAGGAATAGCATGGAGGACATTAGGAGAAGGAAGGAAAAGGTGTAAGGGGGGAAATCAGAGGGGGAGATGAACCACGAGAGACTATGGACTCCGGGAAACAATCTGAGGGTTTCAGAGGGGAGGAGGGTGGGGGGATGGGCTAGCCTGGTGATAGGTATTAAGGAGGGCTCATATTGCAATGAGCACTGGGTGTTAATACACAAACAATGAATCATGGAACACTACATCAAAAACTAATGATGTACTGTATGGTGACTAACTGAACATAATACAATTTTTTTTAAAAAAGAAAAAGCAGGACAATAATCTTATACAACCTTGAGGATACTTGTTAGTAATTAGAAATGTATGTTATGAACACAAATGTGCTACTTTTAAGTGTTGAAAGTAAAACATGGCACACTTTTAAGAATGGCTAAAATCCCAAACACTGATGATACCAAATGCTAGTGATGATGTGGAGCCATACATACTCTCATTCTTTGCTGGTTGGAATGCAAAATGGTACAGCCGACAATTTGGCATATTCTTATAAAGCCAAACCTAATCTTACCATATAATCCATCTGTAAAACTTGCAAGCACTGATCAAAATAAACTGAATGAATTGAAAATTTATGTCTGCAGAAAAACCTGCACACAAAGATCTATAGCAGCTTTATTCATAATTGCTAAAAGCTGGAAGCAAGCAGGATGTCCCTCAATATGTGAATGGATAAATAAACTGTGGTACATCCTTACAATCGAGCATTAGTTAATGACAGAAACAAATGAGCTATCAAGCCATGAAGAGATATGAGAGAAATTTAAATGTGTAAAGTGAAAAAACTCATTTGAAAAGGCTATATACTGTACGATTCAAACTTTATGACATCCTTGCAAAGGGAAAACTATACAGACATTAAAAAGACTGGTGGCTGCCAGCAGCTGAGGGGGAGCAGGTGAACACAGTGGATGGAGCACAGGGGATTTTCAGGGCAGTGAAACTATTCTGTATGATATTATAATGGTGGATACATGACATTATGCATTTGTCAAAACCCAAAGAACTGTACAACACACACACACACACACACACACACACACACACACACACAAAAAAAAAATCCAAACGTAAACTGTGGGCTTCAGTTAATAATGGGTCAATATGCGTTCATAAATTGTGATAAATGTACCATAATAATGCAAGATGTTAATAGGGGAAAGTGTGGGGTGGAGGGAGAAGGAATATATAGGAACTCTTTATGCTTACTTACACTTATTCTCTGCATTTGTCCAATTTTTCTGTAAACCCAAAACTGTTCTAAAAAATAAAGTCTATTACTTGTTCTTTTTTAAAAAGGAAAGCACTGGAACCATTGAAATATGCAATCAGAACTGTTCGCTATCCAGGCTGATAATTCAAGACCTGAGGGAAAACTTAATGCTTTGTCACTTGTCTTCCTTCTCATGCTCTGAGCCTGTGAAGTGGAGCAGGAAAGCAACACTATGTGTAACTTTTCTCTCCGGAATCTTCGTATTCCCCAGAGGAGCTGGCATTGCTGTTGAGGGTGTGTCACTTTCCATTCAACCACTTGCCACTGCAGAAATAACTTTTAGATTCAGAATCACAACTTAAAAGTCTGGAAGTCTCCAGATTGGAGACACGTAAGTGTTTTTGGTAGATAGATGCTCCTGGAGATGTTTATTCAAGGAAGTAAAGGGTGAGGTTGCTAATACCTGGTATGCCACCTATAAGGAGTCTGACCTAGCAGGGAATGCATGCTCATTATTTCACCAGGAAACTTATCCTCAGAACTAAAGGTTACTTTACTATGAGGAGAAAGAGCGAGGCAATGAGGGCAGTTATGGCAAATCCTCCCCCAGAGAATGCCCCAGGATCGGTAATTAGAGTATTTATCTATTTTATTAGTCTATTTATCCAACTAAAGGAAGAACTAATTAATTTATACACATTCAAACTAATCCTAAAAAGTCAGATTACAAAATGCACTTGGCAAAATAATTATAAATGATAATAATGATGATAATGAAGATGGTGATAAAATGAATAATGATATCAAGACAAAGGAAAAAAGAGAGAGTTAGCGATGTTGGTAGAATAACATTACAGGGCTCTTGATCAAAGGAGACCAAAGGCTCAGCTTACAGCTCTCCAGACCCCACACTTAGAGGAAAGCAAGGCCAGTCAAATCACTGGCAGCATCCATCAGATAAAAACAAGCCAGCTCTTCAGAAGAAACACAATATGATGAACCACATTGTTCATAATCCTTATATGAAATCTCTGGGACCAAAATATGTTTTAAAAAGCAGACTTTTTGAATTTTGGAAATGAATACATTATATATACCAAATATTTTGAAAAATCCCTAGCAAGCTCTTGGAAAGCATCCTAGAATTAAACATGTTAATATTTCTGCACTTAAACATATAAATATTGAAACTTCAAGAAATAAATAAATTTAGCTCAAGTTACCCTCAAATGAAGTTTGGCATCAGACTGAAAGAAACTATCATTCTGAGAGATTTGTGGATTTGGGGACTGCAGATACAAGGAGGAGGGCGATTTCTTACACAGACTTCCTCTAGGAAAGCTGTAATGCCTGAAGGACTCGTTCAGTAGAGCTCTACCACGGGGACTAGGGGTCAAGGACAGTGGGGCAATTGGACAACCAAAATCGTCTGAGCTTCTCACTTGGTTAAATAATAGATCTTCTTCCGTTTGAATGTCTAGAGCAGTAGTTTTCAAACTTTAGTATATATCAGAATTGCCTACAGTGGATTAAGATAGGGTCTGGGATTGTGAATTTTTACTGGGTTTGCAGGGTAACTGAGGGCCCCCAAATTCGAGAGCCACTGATCTACAGGAATGGAAAGACTGCATATCCTTAGGCCATCCTGCCTAACTCTTATTGTCAGTGACATCAAATGCAAAGTTGTAAGGCCAGAAAAGTCTCTTAAGTGCATCACCGGTTAAACGGAGAGGTTAAAACAGCCACCAGTTAGGTTTGCCTTCCGTCTTTAAAAAAGTGAGAAACTTTAATGAGACAATGAGTCAAAAATGTCCTTCCCGACACTTTACACAGGGGGCAGTCAGAGGTGTTACACTAAAACAAGGCAAAGAGACAGACATAATGGCATTTCCAAACTATCACACAAGATCCTTTGATCAATCTTCCCAGGATAGTCAGCTCATCCATACTGCCAGGGCACAGAGGCACATAAACGGGACAGTGTGCACAATGTGATGTCCTCCATGAATTCAAATTCATTCAATAAAATGGAAAACTGTATTTTTTCCTGTTACTATGAAAAATGGCAGGAGCCTAGAACTGAGATTTACTGTGCTGGGTTGGCACTGGGCAACTATATGTAATGTGAAATGCAGCCACACATCATGCAGCAGCTGAATATGCGTAGAGAACACTGCTTTCTTCTCAGCAGTGACTGATGGAAGCACAAATTCTGCTCCTAATTATCACAGACTCCAATGGAAAGGTACATCTGACTAATCCTGCACAATCCCCAATTACCACCAAAGATATGGTAAATGTGACTTTAAAAATCCATGTTATTAGTGCTTTGACATTTTCAGAATAAAATGTATTTTAAAACACCAGTAGCCGAGTAATTTTTTAAAACTCTAGGTAAGCAAAGGAAGTAAAGGGGAGCAAAGTGGAAGAAGGGAAAGAAATTAATACCCACTGAGCATCTGTGAAGAGTGCACTCTTCCAGATGCTGATGCTGTGCACGTTATAGACTTCTCACTCCTCTCAAATGAAAAGGGGGAAGGTCCAGCAGATTTTGACTACTTATAATGGCAAACACCAAATGTAAGTACAAACTTCGTACTTCACTGCAAGATAGTAAATCATGATCCTAGAATATTCACTGAACAGAACTATCAAGTGACACAATTAATAGAAAACCAGTGTTCAATTATATGAAAAGTAAAATAGCCTGAAGTTCTGAAATTGCAGATGTATGCCTACATCAACAGTGACCTGCATGCTAAGCCAAATAAGAAATTTATAATACTTTGGCTATTAGTCAGTTGCTGATAACTGCCAATGTCTTGACTCATTAACAGTCCTGGGCCACTAAGTCAAAACAGACAAGTGTGGATAAAGGACAAATGTATGCAAGAATGTAAGAAAGTTCAACTATAGACTGACCTTCAAAATGTAATCATAAATGATGTCTGGAAAGTTTTAAATGCCCATCCCCCCCAGAAAGAAAAAAAGTCAACACTATTCCCCCTCTCGATATTATCAGCATTTATGTACAAAAATCAAAGGATGCATTGCTGTATTTGGGGGAATCAGCAGCTCTAAACATACTGTTTTCTCTTTAATGCCTGCTAACACAAAAGGCTACTAGAAGGGCAGTCTCCCTGTATCATCTCTACTAAGAATATCAGACCTTGGAGTGGTCAGTACACTTTTTCCTGACAATTTTGCAAATGAATTCACTTTGTAGCCACTTTACATCTGAATCTGGATTGTCAATTTACCTAACAGATATGATGGTTAGTCTGAGAAGAAAATTAAAAAAATTTCCCTTTGAAAGAAAAACTAAAGCATGGAAGTTCTTTAGAAAATTGTATTACTGCGAAAACTTGGCTATTAAAAAATCCTACATTATGTCTTCATATAAAGTTAATTTCCATTAAAATTGTAGAAAAGTTAGAAAATGAAAGAGATTTCCACAACCTACAAAAAAAATTGTTCTATTCTTTTAGTCATTGTCTCTTAACATCCCTCAACATAATAACACAAAACCATAAGAACATGCATTTATACCTGTTAAATATAAAATAGCAAATAAGTGAATTCATACCAAAACTGTCATATAAAAATATTCTACGTGAAAGTAAACTATATTTCCAAAAATTTTGTAAACTACCTTAAATGGTAGAGCAGAAAA
Organism: Ursus arctos; assembly: GCF_023065955.2. NCBI lineage: Eukaryota > Metazoa > Chordata > Mammalia > Carnivora > Ursidae > Ursus > Ursus arctos. Next base: position 23,807,596 of record NC_079873.1, on the reverse strand, counting down.
TGTCCCCACAGTAGTGGTTTATAAATTGCTAATTAGATGAAGACCATGGAACAGATTCAATTGTCTTTCTCCAGGAATAAGTACCAAATATAAAACTAAACATTACTGTTGATTTCTAGAATCAACATTTGGTTCTGCCAACCAAATGAAAATGAAGATTTAATCATTGATGTATGGCATTTAAAAATTGTCTCATCCATTCATTTATTCAATACACTATCATTAAAAAGCTATTTCTTAGCTAATACTGTTCTACAAACTGAGGAAACAAATATGAATAAGATAGTTCCCACTCTTCAGCAACTCACATTCAAGCCAGGGAGACAGAGCAGTGAGCAAAAAATTATAATACAGTGTTATAAGTTTTATGATAGCCCTAAGCAGGACAGAGCTGCTAAACCGCCCATGAGAGCAGCATCAGGAGAGAAGGAGGTTTGAGTAAGTTAGAAAAGTAGTAAAGCCAACTGGGAGGTGGGAAGTGGGGAAAAGTGAGGTCCGAAAGTTAGGCAGGAGCCTTAGGTGCTAGGCCATGGGTCTGAACCAAGTTCAAAGAGCTCTGAGGCAATATTGCACTCTCAGGGTTTCTCATCTGCAAGCAGACAATGTTTGTTTGCCCTTCTTGGTAGTGGTATTCTTGACCACCTCCATTCAAGGCGTTGATCAATTTTTCCAGTGTATATTTACTATAATAGCTCTTACTTTTCCCTTGCAACTATAATTAATTTGTGGGGAGATCATTCAAGACCATACATTATGCACCGAGTGTGTCCCTCCAAATTTTTATATTGAAGCCCTAAGCCACAAGATGATGGTATTAAGGGTGAGAGCTTTGGAAGGTAATTAAATTTAGATGAGGTCATAGGATAGGGCTATCATGATGGGATCAAAGCCAAAGGCAAGACCAGAGAGCCTATCTCTCCACAGTGAGGACACAGCGAGAAAGCCATCTCCAAGACAGGAAGAGGGTTTTCATCAGACAATAAATCTGCGGGCGCTTTGATTTGGGATTTCTCGGCCTCCAGAACTGTGAGAAACAAGTATGGCTTATTTAAGCCACACAGTTTGTGGTCTTTTCTTACAACAGCCCAAACCAACTAAGCCCCCATACAAATAAGCTCTTCATGAAATTTTGATGATTCTTGGTTGAAATAATCAAGTGGGATTTGATTTATGAGTTCCACATTGGACATGTTAAATTTGACAAGCCTATGGGATCTCCAAAGGGAGATGTACTGGGGCAGTTGTTAGACTGGACCAACGCTCAAGAGAGAGAACAGGGCTGGTGATTTATTTTTGGAGTCCACAAAGACTGGCATACAGTAGAAAAAACTGCAGTAATATTGTACCTTTGGGCACATTAGCATTAAAAAGATACACAAGGGGGTATACAAGGAGACAGAGGCATTTGCCAGAGCAATGATTCTCAAAGTGTGGTCTCTGGACTAGTAGCACAAACCTCACCTGTGTAATTCCAAGACCTTATCTCATACCTACTCAATCAGAAAATTTGGGGATGGTGTCTAGCACTGTGTGTTTTCACAAGCCATCAAGGTGATTTTGATGCCTCTAGAGTCTTTAAATGTTCATAATACGAAGTGGTGGAGGGAGAGGGGAAAAAAAGTGAAGAGGTGGAGGGAGAGGAAAACAAAACCACCACCATCACTACCATCACCGAACTTCAGAATGATAAGTCTAATTTACAACTTGTTTTAACGTCACTGTTAATTTAAAAAAATAGCATCTGCTTGTAAAATGAATCCTTTTGATAATCTATGTCTTTTACTGTACACTTCAACGGGTGCTTGAACTACATATTAGAGATTAAGTTGATCTTGGAGAACCACAGATAGTATGTATGTATGGCCATGCATGACAAAAGGTACAGCTTAACGACTGTTCTTCATCCTTTAAAGAACCATTATCCAGAATTACAAGTTGCTAGATATTTGTAATTTGCCTATTTCATGTGAGAAATGAATTATTCAAAGATTCACACTATGGCTGAGGTACTATAAAAATATAAATTTACTACTCAATAGTTACAAGCGGTAACATACTAATTATATTTTCAAAATGCCTCTAATTTAAATTCACGGGTGACTGATGTAGTAAGACAAGTAGCAAGCACAAGAGATAATTTAATCAGCAAATGACCCTGCTAAAAGTGGTGAAGGTGAGAATTTCATTTAATTTTATGTCACTTTTTCATTTCTAAATTGTTAATTTAGGTTCTGTTCAGAGGTGGACATTCAATTTGTTACTTGCATTCATTAGAAAACAGCTAACCACATTAAAAGGTCTTTTAAGGACCGTGAACCATGTTTCGCTATCTTATCTTTTCATTTTGCTCTGAGTTCTTGACCAGCTATGAAATTTAACTTTTTCTGCATAGTTTAATAAGTAAAAGTGTAACTCCCAAGATGCCTGATGAATTCTAATTATATTTAATGCTACACATTATTGAGAATAAAAATTTTAAATGGGAAAAATTAATCACAGACTTTGTGAAAATGTTTTTAAATTACGAAACCCAAGAATAGTTATAATCAAACTTTTAATCACCTCTAGAAATTATCTCTGTGCAAAAACATACTTTTTGACTAAAATGGGCACTCAACTCACAGAGCCATATGTGCAAAAAAATTGAATCTGAAATCATGCTGTTTTCTCTCAACAGTCCATATCCACATACTATAAACTTAGCTATTCCTACAAGCAGCTACTTTAAAAACAAACTGAGCATTCAGTAAACGCCAGGTACTCTGTTAAGTGTATTAAATATCTTATGCCCTTTAATTCTTCTACTAACACTAAAATGTAAGTAATATTATCCACATTGTACAGATGACATATTTCAATAGTAAAAGGTTTAGGTAACTCCTAAAATCTAAATCCTCAGTCACCTCGCTCTACTTACTTCACTTAATTGATTTCTGCCCCCTTTCCATTTTTTTAATAATCCAGAAATTTATTTAAAAGAAGTCCATATACATTTCTGAAAGGTCTTTCTTATTAAGTACCTCTTTGTTCTAATCCCTCTCTCCTAACTCCTTACCAAGCAATACATAGTAAAATTATGGCAGTCAGAACAAAAACCCATGTCTCTGAACTACTAGTTTTCTATTCTATAGAGTAAGATGACCATGCATTGCATAGCTCAAACTTGATCCCAAAGAGCACATGGTGAATAAGGGACTAGAGAAAGGAGAGACTTCCTGAACCTATTCACATATATTTCTCATAAGTATTCATCCTAAAGTGTTACTAAATTCTTCCAAAATTCAGTGTACCTTACTCAATATTTGGCATGAAGAGTACTTTTATCATCTGTAGTTTCCAAGGGAAAGTATAATATAATAATGATGAACCAAACAAGCAATCCATTTTAACACAAACATTAAGCTGGCCATGACTTTTTCTGGGGAAAGAAAAGCCTTTAAAAGTCAATTTTAAAAGTCATTTACTTAGGACAGCCTTTGTACTTTCTCCATATGTTGCTTTTAACAACTGAAACCCTATAAAGCTTGAAATTCTATGAATTAACTATAGATTTTGGTAGGGGGTGGATCTAATTATCAGGGTTAGAACAGCAGTCTGACTAATTTGACCCATGATTCTTAGAAATGGTGTAGAGGGCCATTTTATAAAAATATTTTACTCAGCCCAAGCTGCTTTAAAAATAAGTCTGGTTTAAGAAGGCAAGAAAAAGACAGAGAAATTCATGATGGAAATACTAAAAGGTGTGAAGAATAAATCTGGTCATTATTAAAAAAGCATTATTAGAATTAAATCCTCTTTCTCTGTCTTCTTTATCCTGCCACTGTGTCTGTTGATAGTCTGTATATATAATACTAAACATTGATTCACCTTTTTCCTTTCATAAAATGCTGAGCCTTGGGTTTGGTTTTGGAGGTTTATCAGTGTACAGTACACTATTCCTGTTCCAATGTACCATTTTCGAGCAATCCTTCATGCCTAATTATCACTCAGTACCAAATACATTACCACAAACACTTGTCCATGTAACTGTATTATAAATTTTATCATTACTTTCTTCTATATTTATAGGCTCTGTACTTTTTTATGGAAAAGATCTGTTTTGACCCCAGGGAAAAATGGTGACACGTGGCTTGTCAATTACACCAACATTCCAGTTTCAGTGATTCATTTTATAAGACTAACAATTTCAAGTGCCAGTTTATCACTCAACCTACAAAATTCTTCCCAGCACCTGTGGTTATTCTACCAATCCTTTTCACTAAGTGTTGGATTTTGATTATGTGGGTTGCATATAGAGCCTGTTTTGCAGCTATAGAGTAATTAGAGTAAATAAGCTTTCACATGTTCTTAAAAAAATATCAAAGCTGATACTTAATTTCTTGCTAAATCTTTTCTCTGCAATTTATTCTTCCAAAAGGATTCTAATATAGCAAATGATATCCTACGATCTGCAAGAGAAATATTGTTAATTAGTGACACAGACTTTTCTGAGTAGAACAGGCTAAAGGGTAGGATCTAACATTATCTTTTCGCTCATTTTTGACTAGTGGATGCATTTTTAAATATCCTTTGAGATAATTCTCTTCTACATCTTGACTCAAGAATAAAATTCAATGAGAAATTTTGAAATGCTTATTTTAGTATTTTACCATATCTTTTAAGTATACGTTTTTTACTTGTGTAGCTTTATCATTTACTTACAAATTAAATTTCATCCCCCCAAAAATGGGGGGGAAGTAGCTCGTTAATTAGAAAAAAATTGAAACATTGTCTATCACAAATGTCATAAAAGCCACAAATTTGAGCCATATATACAGTTTTTAAATGTTCACAGAATCACATTCAAATGGGAAAGAGAATAAATGAAATTAATTTTAATAATACATATATTTAATATATCCCAAATATTACCATTTTATCATGTAATCAATATTAAAAATACAATAAAATGTTGTACTTATTTTTCATATTAAGTCTTTAAAATTTAGTGTGTTTTCCACACTTACAGGTCTCAGTTCAGACTAGCCACATTTTGTCTGTTTTTGTTTTTGTTTTATGTGTTTCATTTTACTTGACATTTTGTTTTCTAAAAATAAAACAAAATCAATTCTGAAAAAAAATTTAACACTAATCCTCTCACCGAAGCACAATTAATCCCATTATTACCTGTTTCTTTCTAACATTCTCCTTGGGTATATACATTTTAAATGGATGCAGCCATTCCAGGTATAGTCTTTGTAATTACAGCTTCAATAGTCAAAGACTATTCAGTTGTATAATCATACCAAAATTTACCTCATTCTCTTTGTTGTTTACACACAAATATGTACATCTATTTTTTAAAAAAGTTATAATATAGCTAATGAGCATGTTCTAACATTTGAAGTGTTTAATAACCACCTGTGGCAAGTGGCTACTATATTGGACGGTACAGCTCCAAAATAAACCTTAAATAATTGTAAAATGTATTAGTTATGTCACTTAAAAAAGCACCACATTCTCTTTTCTTTGCTTGATGTATTTGTTCTTCATATGCATATGCATAAGTAAAAATAATGCTATAAACACATAGCAAATAGTAATGAGATATCCTAAGATTTTAAATTCATATCCATATACTCTGGCTACAGCTTACCACAGAGTATATCACAATGACATTCATTAGAGACAAGTCTATTTTTTTTTTAGATTTTATTTATTTATTTAACAGAGATAGAGACAGCCAGCGAGAGAGGGAACACAAGCAAGGGAGTGGGAGAGGAAGAAGCAGGCTCATAGCGGAGGAGCCTGATGCGGGGCTCGATCCCATAACACCGGGATCACGCCCTGAGCTGAAGGCAGACACTTAACGACTGCGCCACCCAGGCGCCCCTAGAGACAAGTCTTAATCATGTTTTGCAGTTGAATATTTTCATACATATCATCTGAATATTTATTTTATCAAATTTGATTTTAATCTGTTTAGAAAGTTTCCCTCTAGGGGCGCCGGGGTGGCTCAGTCATTAAGCGTCTGTCTTCGGCTCAGGGCCTGATCTCAGGTTCCTGGGATCGAGCCCCACATCAGGCTCCCTGCTCTGCTGGGAGCCTGCTCCTTCCTCTCCCACTCCCCCTGCTTGTTTTCCCTCTCTCGCTGGCTGTCTCTCTCTCTGCCAAATAAATAAATAAAATCTTAAAAAAAAAAAGTTTCCCTCTAAACTAGTTACAATTTCAAGGACCTTTTTTTTTTTTTTATGTCTCCTGAACATAAAACCAATCTAAAAATGTGCTATTCTATAAATGACATTATACATTTACATTTATAAAACTGAAATGTGAAACTATACATATACACCCAGTAATGCCTACTCTTCTATTTTACATTGCCTCTTAGAAATTTCTAGTGCTTAGCTCAAGGGCATGGCCAGGCAGTAAGAAAAGAAAGCTCTTTCTCAGTAGGTCCTTCAGCATAATGTCAGCACTGGGATCTATTTATTTCAGAAATATGTTTCCAAGCATCAAGTCAAAGTAATAGCAAACACCAGGAGGCTCCACCACCAGTAGTCTCTTGCAATTATTCTACTTCATGTTCACCTTAATCCTGACACCTTTTAAGTCTTTCTACTGTTGATAACTGCCACTTTTTTTCTGAGTTTGCTTTTTAAAGTCACAGCTATTATCAAATTTTAGTAAATGAATATTACAAAATGCTTTCTTAAAAATCTTGGATAATAGAAATATACAATGGCTTTACTTATATACTCCTGGAGTATATAAAAGCACCCAATTTACAGCCAAACAAGAGACAGCTTTAAAGTAAAAAAATATTTTAACCCAAGTAAACCACTTTTCAAGAGTATTTATTGTAGAATATTCATGGTAATTAACTCTTAAAATTAGAAGACACTATTCCACCTAATCTGTTAATACAGGTTCATGCCTTAAATAATGCATCTTGTTTTTTCATTAGAAATGGAGATTTTATTATACTGACAAAGATGCATATGAAGGTATTAAATAACTGTGACATATAGGAGTTTAAATAATGATGACATACTTTTGAATGAGTCACATTTCTAGAACAATTCAAAGAACAATATTTCCCTAATACTGGATGAATACTGTGTATTGAATATGAACTTTTTAGAAAATTATTATACAGAAATAGATAAGTTACTTCAGTTAAATAAGGAGTGGAAGCCTACCTCTCCATTTTTAATGCTTATATAACCAATTCCATAGGCTATTTTAAAGTATCAAATATCACCTAGCCAGGCAAATATCAAGTGCTCTATAAATGAATTTTCAAACCAGAAGTAACTGAATGGATATGGTAAACAGAACACCACCACCCTACAAATGTTCATGTACTCATCCTGGAAATCTGTGAGTATGTTATCCATGGTAAAACAGACTTTGCAGATATAATTAAGGTTAGGATTTAAATTGGGGAGATTATCCTAGTTTATTTGGGTTGGCCCAACCTAATCACATGAATCTTTAAAATTGGAGAACCTTTGAAATCTAGGATCAGAGGGCATGTCATTACAGAAAGAAGGAGCAGAGACATGAGACTTTACTAGATTTGAAGATGGGAGGAGGAGGCCATAAGCCAAGAATTATTCCTCATAACCTATCTGGTTACCCTAAAGTATTATTTAACCTAGAAAAAAAGAATACTTGACTTTAATCTTCACTTATTAGTGTAAACAATAATAGTTGGGTTCTCTTGTATCCTCCAAAAATATTCAATGAGTCATTCGGAATTTATGGAAGAGACAGTCTCTTCAACAAATGATATTGGGAAAACTGGACAGCAACATGCAAAAGAATAATTGTGGAACACTTTCTCACACCATACACAAAAATAAGTTCAAAATAGATGAAAGACCTAAATGCGAGACAGGAAACCATCAAAATCCTAGAGGAGAACACGGGAACAACCTCTTTGACATAAGCAATAGCAACTTCTTACTAGATCTGTCTCCTGAGACAAGGGAAACAAAAGAAAAAAAGAAACTATTGGGACTTCATCAAGATAAAAAGCTTCTATACAGCGAATCAACAGAACTAAAAGGCAACCTTCAAAATGAGAGACGATATTGGCAAATGACTTATCTGATAAAGTGTTAGTATCCAAAATTTATAAAGAACTTATCAAACTCAACACCCAAAAAACAAATATTCTAGTTAAAACATGGGAAGACATAAATAGACATTTTTCCAAAGAAAACATCCAGATGGCTAACAGACTCATGAAAAGATGTTCAACATCACTCATCATCAGGGAAATACAAATCAAAACTACAATGAGATATATCACCTCACACCTGTCAGAATGGCTAAAACGGAAAACACAGGAAACAGTAGATGTTGGTGAGGATGTGAAGAAAGGGGAACCCTCTTGCACCATTGGTGGTAAAATAAACTCTTGCAGCCACTCTGGAGGCTGGCAGGGAGAGGGAGAGAGGGAAGCAGGCTCCCCACTGAGCAGGGAGTCTGATGCAGGACTCGATCCCAGGACCCTGGGATCATGACCTGAGCTGAAGGCAGATGCTTAACTGACTGAGCCACCCAGGTGCCCCTCCACATAAATTTTAGAATCAGTTTGTTGATATCTAAAAAAGAGCTCACTGAAATTTTTACTGCAATTGCATTGAATCCATAGATCAAGAAAAAAAGAAATGATATCTTGATAATACTACATCTTCCTATTTATGAATACAGATTTGTTTTTCTTTGATATCTTGTATCAAAGTTACATATACATCTTGTATATATTTTTTTTAGATTTATACCTAAGTACACCATTTGGAGGGTGCTACTTTAAGTGGTAACATATTTTTAATTTCTAATTCACCTTGTTAATTGGTGGCATATAGGAAAGCACATAACTTTGTATATTAACCTTTTACCTTGCGACCTTGCTCTTAGTACTTAATAGTTCCAGGAATTTTGTCTGTTTTGGTGATAATGCATGATGCTGAACATCTTTTCATGTGTTTGTTAGCCACCTGGATGTCTTTTTTTTGGAAAAATGTTCAGGCCCTCTGCCCACTCTTTAATTGGGTTATTTAGGTTTTTTTTGCATTGAGTTGTATCAATTCCTTATATATTTTGAATACTAACCCCTTATCAGATACATCATTTGCAATATCTTCTTCCATTCGGTATGCTTTTTGTTTTCTTGATTGTTTCCTTTGCTGCATAAAACCTATGTATTTTGACACAATCCCAATAGTTTATATTTTCTTCTGTTTCCCTTGCCTCAGGAAATATATCTAGAAAAATGCTGCTATGGCTGATGTCAAAGAAATTACTGCCCGTGCTCTCCTCTAGAATATTTATGGTTTCAGGTCTCATGTTTAGGTTCTTGATCCACTTTTAGTTTATTCCTGCTTATGGTGTAAGAAAGTGGTCCAGTTTCATTCTTTTCCATGTAGCTGTCTGGTTTTCCCAGCACCATTTTTTAAGAGACTGTCTTTTTCCCATTGCACAGTCTTGCCTCCTTTGTCATAGATTAATTGGCCATATAATCATGGGTTTATTTTTGGGCTATTTATTCTTATCCATTGATTTGTGTCTCTATTTTTTTTTTTTTTGCCAGTACCATACTGTTTGGATTACTACAGCTTTGTAGTATATCTTGAAATCTGGGATTGTGATACCTCTAGCTTTATTCGTTTTCAAAGTTGCTTTGGGTATTCAGAACCTTTCATGGTTCCATCCACATTTTAGGATGATTTGTTCTACATCTGTGAAAAATGCCATTGGTTATTTGATAGGGATTGCATTAAATATATAAATTACTTTGGGTAGTATGGACATTTTAACAACATTTGTTCTCCCAAGCCATGAGCATAATATATGTACTGTTAATAGATAAATGCCATGTTCAATGGCTCTTGATGTATGTATTTTTTAAATCACTTATTATGAACTAATTATAAGGTATCACTTCATACATTTTAGGATATCATATATGTGCATAATCAAAGCTAACAATACTGACATTATATTGCAAACCTAGGTCTACTTATGTAAAAATTTTGAAAATTTTATAGTTTACTTCAAAATTAATCTATTTTTTAAAAAATTAGAGATTCCATACAAAACATAACCTGTCAAATAATGCTACCATCTGGGCATACTAAGTTTTGGTACTTTATTATATTATTCCAAACTGTATACACTAAAATGTAACTTGTTTTTACAACTTAACAGTACATTGTGATATATACTCTTGCCTTACATGATTATTTTCTTATGATATAATGACAGGAAGAGAAATTTGTACAATTTTTTTAAATTTAGGAAATTAAATGGTTAGACACAGGAATTCTTTCCAAAACTTCTGCATTTATGAATTTCAACTAATATAAAATCATAATAGATTCTATTCATTAGAGGGTATATGTTGGTGTGAGCGTGCTAGCTTACTTAGAATTTCAGCTCCAAAATTTCCTGGCTTTGTAATCATAAGCACATTTTTTAACCTCTCTGTGCCTCTTTGTTTATCTCCCTTTCTGTAAAACAGTACTAAGAATATCTTCCACACAAGGTTATGCGTTTTGTACAATGATACCCATAAAGCATTTTGATCAGAACTTAGCATTTAGTAAGCAATCAATAAATGTTTCTATTGTTATTATTATCAGTGCCTCATTGCTACTATATTTATGTAAGCACATAGAAAACACATTTTAGTCATTCAGTACTTATACAGAAAATATGTATGCAAATATGTTATACTGAATAAGATGAGTGTTTGTGCAGCACAAATTTTAGACTTCAGATTAAAATCTGAAAAACAGAACAAATTTTGGCACGATATCCCCTTCTTGCAGTTGTTGAAATCTAAGTCAATCCCTTGGTTGAAAGTAAGCCATTTACATGTGTCAACAAATTTTTATCTTGTGAGTGAAATCACTTTCAATAACTACTGCAATGCTGAGATAGAGAGAAAAATCAACCTGGACAAAACTGCCTTGGGGACTTTAAAAGTCATCAGAATAGGCACATTTAAGTGAACAACAAATAACAGTCATGAGGGATCTGCTTCAAATACTGGGTATTGTAATTGGTGAGGATGTGTTTTGAAAGCCAAAGATAAAAAGGGGCTACTAACATTTCAGATGAATTATAAAGTGGTATATTAAGGACACCTCTTTAGTGTACTTACATACACATGAGTTCAAATAAGAATCTATTTTTATTAAAATTCATTTCTATTTGGTCTTTTAAATTGTAAATGCCAATTGTTATTGATAGTGAGTTGCCATTTCTTAAGTAATGTTTTATCAGGGCTTGTTTTATTTTCCTATACTTGCTGTACATTTAAAAATATGTACAAAAAGTCACAAAATCTCCAAAGTTGATGCTTTATCTGTGCAATTTCACAAAGTCGTGTTTCTTATAGATATTGTTGGAAATTTTAAATCACAGAACTTGGCAATTCAGTAACTTTCAACTGCTTATCTGTCCTTCCCTCTGGATCCTATTTTTCAAACTTTGACCATTTAGTTTGCATTCAAAAAATATTTGTTGAGCGCCTATTATGTATAGACAGAATGCTCATCACATAGCTTATCTTTTCTATTTTAAATCAAAAGCCTCTTCTCTCAGCCTTGCTACAATCCTCTGCCACTGAATTATTAAATCTTGTTTGCATTTCAATGCTCACTTGCACAAAATTCATTCTCATACCAGTTTTGTTTCCATCTCTTTTAAATTGGAACTTATCCTCTGCAAAACTCATCAATTACATTCTAATGACACAATCCCTCTTCCTAAATTCTAATTTTCTTTATTGCTTCTGCATCATTTGACACTACTGAACACCTTGTTCTTTTTGAAACATTCTCCTCCACTAAATACCGTGCCACCATCGCATTATATAGTTACATGAGATAATATGAATATGAAATACCTACCCATCTCAGTACCACAGATAAGTGACAACCCACAGGAATGAACTCTCCCTGTCTTGAATCTTATACATCCAGTGCTGACTCTTCTTGGGCTTTCTGAATGTGAACATTTTCTTTGGGGTATATCTGTAGCCAGTCTTCCACAAAGCACTTTCATTTGACACATTCACCCTCTCTCATACCTGTTTCCATTTACTACCTGTATACATCTACCTCTATAATGTCTAGTTCTCCCATCTTAATTTCTCTCCCAAGTGCTCTGCTGTATTTGAAACTATGTGCTGAAGATATCATTGGTATATATCACAGGCACTGCTTTATGGTTCTCCTCAAAGGAGCTCTTCCCTCTGCTTTTCCTACTTGCTAGTATTTCTGCCAACCTTTTAATAATCTGGGTCCATCGTTTTGTTTTCTTCACCACTTCATATCAAATTAGTTGTTAAATTCTATGTATTCTTCCACAGTGACTTTTATTTCTGATTATTATTGTCTGCTTTACCACCCCACTAGTTCAGTCCATTCTTTCAAATCGCTAGATTGTTCAAACAGCCTTTTTGTCTCTGTTTCATCTTCTCTTTCCTCCATTTTTTTCTTTAACTGTACAAGTTTAGTTTCCGTAAAGTATCATTTTGATCACATCTTTCTTCAAATATGTCCATAATTCCCCCCTTCCTAATGGATGAAATCTCAATCCTATCCAAACATTCTGAAAATGGCACATAAAAAATGTGGTAAAGATGTAAGTAAACGTGATCTAAAGATGTAAGTAAATCAAATTTATCATACAAACCTATAGGTATAATATCTATAAGTGAAGATTAACATATACAGACTAGAACTAAACAGTGGATAATGAGATCAGATAAAAAGAGAGGAAGGTGATTAAGGATCTGGCTTTGTTCAGGAGGGTAAATTAAACAGGTGATTTTTTTTTAGCTATTGGAATAATCTATAATAAAATTTTAAAGGTAACCACAAAAATAATAGAGTGTATAAATTCCAAAATGGAAGTGGTAAAATTAGATTAAGAATACAAAACTCTACCCCAAAAAAGGAAATAAAGAAGAAAAAAGAGCAAAGACAAAGCAAGTAAATAGAAAATATTGTGCTACAAGTAAATTCAAGTATAAAACTATGACAAATATACATGAAAATATGAGTGAACGAAACATTCTAGACTGGGTATCTATGTACAGACACATATTTTTAAATAGAGCAATATATTGTTTAAAGAGACAGAGACATACCTGGATATGAGCAAAAAGCATGAAGATAAAATACAGAGAAAGATATGCCAAGAAAATACAAATAAAAAGAAACCTAAGATAACTACATAATAATGTATCACACAAAAGGCATTTTAAACTAAAATGCATTATTAGCAATAAAAGGTGTCACTATTTAATAGAAGGACCAATCCTCCAAATGCATAATACTATTTCAGAATTTAAATGAGTTTCTTAAAATAGCTCTTAAAGAAAAAAAAAAAAAGCCTGAAAGATTTATAGGATAAATGTTCAAATCCATGACCTTAGTAGAACATTTCAACACATAAACATGGAAGATCCATCAACCCAAGTAACAGGCATGATTTAATGAACATGTAAAATGTGTTCCAACACATTCTTCTTAAGTTCATATGAAACAGTTACAAGAAGTTGAAAGGTACTATGCAACAAAGCAAATCTCAACAAATTTCAAAAATTTGATACTATACAACACAATCAAGTAAGACAGAAATAACAAAAAGATAACTAGAGAATACATTTGGAAATTTAAAAATAATACTAAATAATTGATAGGTAAAAAAAGAAATTATAATAGAATCTCAAAAATACTTAGAAGTAAATGAACAAAGTACCTGTACACTGAAGAACTTTTACATTGTTAGTATTTACAGAAGTTAGCCTAAATACAGTAATACTCACCATAAGCAGTACAAAAAAGAAAAACAAAATAAATCCTAGTAACATGGAAGGAAAACAGCATAAAAATAAGAACAGAAGTTAATAGACAACATCAAAATAACTGATATTTAGAGAAAAGTTTAAAATTTTAGAACCACAGGAAAATTGATCAGGGCAAAAGAGGAGAAGATACAAATAAAGGGAAGAGGCAAACAAAAGAGATTTTTAGGGTTATTTTTTAAAATGCCCACAAATTTGAAAGCTAAAATACATTAAACAAATTTCTTGAAACTGAGAAGTTATGAGAACCATTCTAAGAAGAAAAGAAAAAACAAACAAAAAACCCTGAAGACTTCCTTAACCACTAGAAAAATAAAATCAGTAAAGTATTCCCGTAAAGAAAACACCAGGCTGAAATGATTTTATGGGTGGGTTCTACTTCTGAAGAAGAGACAATTCAAAACTTACAGAAATTCTTTTAAGAAATAAAAAGTGGGAACATATCAACCCCCAAATTAAGGCAGCATACTCTTGATACCAAAACTAAGTAGGACAGTATAAGAAAAGAAAACCATATATACAATGGAATATTACTCAGCCATCAGAAAGAACGATTACCCAACATTTGCAACAACATGGATGGGACTGGAGGAGATTATGCTAAGTGAAATAATCAAGCAGAGAAAGACAATTATCATATGGTTTCACTCATTTGTGGAACATAAGGAATAGCAGGGAAATCAGTAGGAGAAGGAAGGGAAGAATGAAGGGGGGGTAAACAGAAGGGGGAATGAACCACGAGAGACTATGGACTCTGGGAAACAAACTGAGGGTTTCAGAGGTGGGGGATTGGGCTGGGCTGGTTATGGGTATTAAGGAGGGCACGAATTGCATGGAGCACTGGGTGTTATACGCAAACATAATATAACATAACAAAATAAATAAACATAATATAACAATATAATAAATATAACATAATAACATAAAATATTTAACATAATATAATAAACATAATATAATAATTTAACATAATATAACATAACATAATAAAAATATAACATAATATTTTTTAATCATCAATTTTACTAATGAATAGATAGAAAATTCTAAACAAAATTTAGGCAAACAGAATCCAGCAATGTATTACAATAGCTACAATGCATTATAAACAAAAATCTGTAGCAAACATTATATTTGAAAATGAAATGTCAAAATATTTCCCTCTAAGTTCAGGAATAAATCAAGATTATCACCACTTTTACTCAATAAGACAACCAAATGTAACAAGGAGAAAGAAAACAAGTCCTATCCATTTATGTATTACATGATTTCCACACACAACCACCCCCCCAAAAAGAATCTGAACACAAATGACTACAATTAGCAACTAATCAAACCAAGATATCGACATACAAGATTTATATCTAAAAATCAATTACATGTCTATGTATTGGCAACAGTCAGAAAACTAAATTTTAGGAAAGATAGTATACAATAAAAACAAAAATAAAATCTTTAGGAATAAATACAAGAAAGTGTAAGATTTTTTTGAATAAGATTATAAAGGACAAAACAGACATTTAAGCCCATGTAAGTAGAGAGATACAATGCTAATGGATAAGTAGACTCATTATGTAAATATATTGATTCTTTCCAAACTGATCTATAAATTAAATGTTTTCCAATTAAAATAGCTAATTTTTCTTTGTGATACTTGACAAAGGGACAAATAATAGGTAAGACATACTGGAAGATCAACAAGGTAGAAGGACCTGCCCTACCAAACAGAAAGAGATCAACGCACACACAGAAACTTGATGCAGCTAATTTAGCTGAATGCTACAAGAACCATACTTTTCCATATAGTAGAGATGCCTCTGGGAAGCTGCTGTTCATCAGAGAACAATGTTCTCCAACACCCTTTTCATTTATGTAAGGCTACATAACTAGTTTAGGCCAATGTTGTAGAAGTTGTGATATTTTCTGACCAAAGTGTTTAAGAAGTCGGCATGTCTTCTCTAATCTTTTCTTTCTCCATCTGCCATCTGGGTGTAGGTAACTACAGTGCCCTAATGGGTGGTAGAGGCACAAGAGGAAAAAAGCCCGAGTCTTTGAATTATCAAGTGGAGGAAAGCACTGACCCAAACCAGTCGTACTGTATTAGCCCACTGAAATTCAGGAGATGATCTTTTTTAATAGCTGCTCTTTGTATTCTAAAACATTTGATATAGGACAGGGGTTGCTAGTGCAGTTTGGTGGGGAACGAATAAATTATTTAACATAAGGTACTAGGATAAAGGACTATTCTTATAGGGGAAAAAAGAAATCAAATCATTCTGTCACACCAAAGACTCACTTTCTGGTGGACTTGTAGATTTAAAGGTGAAAAGGAAAAATTTTAATAATTTTTGAAGAAAATACTGGAGAATATGTGCATGATCTTATGGTAGGAAAGAATTCTTTATACAGGACTCAAGCACAAACCATAAGTAAAGATTAATATGACCCCATTAAAATTAAGAGCTTCTAGTTTTAAAAATGTATCATTAATAAGATGAAAGTACAATCTATAAACAAGGAGAAGATATTTATCATCACAAAGCTGACAAAAATTATTATGCAGAACATGAGGGATAGGCCGTTATCTCACAGAAAAGACGACACAAGTGATAAATGTAAAAGGATGTTCAACATTACTATGAATCAGGGAAATGTAAATTAAATAAGGCAGCACTTTATTAAGGCTTTAGGTAATACTAAGGGCTGATAAAAGTATGGAAGTATGTGAACTTTTATACACTAATGCTTTTACAGTCATTTGTGGACCATTCTGGAAAAGAATATTGTATCATCTTGAAGTTTGTACATACACATGATAAGCCATCAATCTCATTCTTAGTCAATGACTCTGAAGAAATTCTTGCTCGTGTGTACCAGAAGACATATACAGTAATTTTCATAGAAGTACTATACATTAGAATGTAACCTGAGATCAAGCCACCTCCCATCAACAAGACCATAACTACAAAGTGTCATATGTTTATATCACAGAATACGAAATAGAATTCAAAACGATGGAACCACAGCTGTATTTGTGAGTGTGGAGGAATCTCAGAGAAAATGATGAATTATAAATGAGTCAGAAAAGATTACATGCACTACAATATTTATATAGAGCTCAAAAACACACAAAAACTATTTGTGGATACATATGTATAAAGTGAAACAATTTTTTTAAAGGAAGAGAATGATAAATACAAAATTCGGAAGAGCGCTTATCTTTGCAAAAGAGGGAAAAGATTAACATTTCATAGGACCACACGAGACTTCAACATGATTGGTCCTATTCTATCAGCTGGGTGGTGCTTACAGGTGTGTCAGTTTTATGACTCTATATGTCTTACAAATAAATATATATATCTTATGTATAAAATATCATATAATAAAATATTTTAAAAGTGAGTTATAAAACAACCTGTGAAGTACAGCACCATTTTAATTTTCAAAATATAGGTCTATGTATAGAAAACATTTAAGAAGGATATATTCCCAAATGTTAATAGTAGTTATCTCTGGAATGCAGGATGATTTAATTCCATACAATTCAAAGAAATTAAATACAATACAATTCTCCTTACTAAATAAAAACAGTATCAGATGAGGCTGTTAGAATGCTGGCAAGAGATAACAGAAGAAGGTATAACTAGAATAGCAATAAAAGGAACTTAAGATTTTGGCAAAGAACTCAGTACCTCATGGCAACTACGCAATAATGTCCCATGTGTGCATTGCATTCTGTAGTACTTAAAAAAAATAGAACTATTTGCTAAATCACTCCGAGAAAAACTCATTTTGAAGTATTTGAAGCTCCAAGTCAGCTCAGCATTACAATTTTAGCAATATTAAATCAAGGCCAAGTTGATTTGGCACCTTTGGAAGAACAGACACTAGGAAAATGTCTCGAAACCACCTTACAATACCTAAACCTAATCCAGTCTTTACAGCATTTTAGTGCAATGCTCTCTGAGGACCTACTGCATAAAAAGCAGCTTATCAATGTTTAACAGACTTCAGTACAATGTTGAATATAGGATTACAAACAAATAGAATCACATGAGGTAAAATTGTTAAGTTCCAGACCATTGGCAGCTAATTGAGGAGAGGGGAATGGGAGGAGATAATTTCTATATTTGGACCAACAAAAGTAAAAATAAAGACTCTTTAAAAATCAGAGCATACATGTAAGATTTATGTCACATTATTCCTTAACCTCATTTTAGAAATGGATTCAAGAAAATGGCTCATGAGTATAAAAAAAGAGCGTAAGAGGAGCTGATCATTACACAGAGAAAGGCAGCAATATTAAGTACTTTGTTGTTGTTGTTGTTGTTGTTCAGGCCTAAATTCAAATTTAAAGAATTTTACCAAAGGCTTTTTGAAACAAAAGACTTCTGGCAGTACACCTGACAAATACAATGCTTACGATAAATGCCTTGAGGATTAGAAAGTTGCTTAAAGGAACATCTTAGACAAAATGGAATATTCCTATAATAATTCCAAGAAGACTTAAAAGGATGAAAGGCAAAGATCTTCCAGTGAAACTTCTTTTATATTTCTTTTCAGTCTAATATTGTAAATTATTTTTCCTTCTCGTCAAAGCAAACTGCAGTTTTCTTCAAGCCAACGTTTCAACCTATCATTTGACTTTCTCACTTAAAATGACATTGAAGAAGACTTGGACCGTGAGAGATAAACTAAAAGAGTATCACTGAACTAAGATGTTTTTGGAAAATTTTTAGCTAAATCAATGTAAGTATAAACTGGCAATTTAAGTGTATACACAGTGAACATGTCCTGCAGCCTCCCAAGAGGTGAATACACAAGGGAGGTACTACTGCTCTGTTCCTCTACACCCAATCTGGAATGGGTTCACTCAAGATCTATTAAAAATTGTATCAAAACTTTTGATGATTCTTGGGCGCCTGGGTGGCTCAGTCGGTGAAGCATCTGCCTTCTGCTCAGGTCATGATCCCAAAGTCCTGGGATCTAACTCTCCATCACATTGGGCTCCCTGCTCATGCTCTCTCTCCCTCGCTCAAATAAATAAAATCATTCCCTCCCCCTGCTCGTGCTCTCCCTCTCAAATAAATAAATAAAATCTTTTTTAAAAAGTTTTGGTGGTTCTTATAACAAGATCAGACATCCTAACATAGTTCAATATTGTTAAAAAGTGAAATATAGGAGATGAATATAGCTGCAAGTATTTTAGATTAATGATACAACTTTACATTAGAAAAACTATAAAAAGAAAAAAAAGTGTTTCAGTGGCTAAAGTAATCTCCAGTGACCTCCTTCAAGTTTAATCTTCATGTTTTATAGGTGGAATTTTACTTTCTACAAAGAAAGAACAGGAAAGCTTTCTGAAATGACAAGAATTTATTTTCCCCTCAGTGACCTATCACATTCTTTTAAAGGGAGAGAAAAAAAAAAAACTAGGTCAGTTTTCAAAAACCTGGCTTTAACCTCTTAACTCTTTAATATACTCAAGGTACAATTCTTTGAATTTTGGGGTATGTTCTTTTGTGAACTAATAAGAATCTACTTTCCCCTCACAGTGTCACATCTTTATTTTCAATTAAATGCAATTCGATGCTCACATGCTTTTAGCTTACATATTCTATTTTTTTCCCTAATGATTGGGAAATGTATTTACAAAAATCAAACAGGATCCTCAGAATGAAGAGAAAGAGGTCTTGAGCTGGAAAACTGGTTGTATCAATTGAAGCTCAACGTATATATGTCTTATAACTAAGTAATTCCTCTCTTACATACTTAACAAATACAATTCGTATCATACCTATGTTCACGTATAAACATGTACTAAATGATAATATAGTGAATGCTAATAATAACATTAACATCTATAAACTGAAAACTACTCAAACAGTAGAGCATATATAAAAATTACAGCGTATTTCCCACACTGTAATACTACACAGTCATGAGTACGATCTCCAATTACATGCAATAACACGCACAAATCTCACAGGCATAACGTTGAAAAAAGAAGTCAGACACGAAGGAGGACATCATGTATAATCCCATTTATAAAAGTTATAAAATAAGAAAAATAATCTATTCTGTCAGAAGTCTGAACAGTGGTTGCCTTTGGAGAGTAAGGACTACCACAGAGCTAAAAGCTAATTTCCTAGGAGGGTTCCATGTGTGAAGAATCAGGGAGTTGTCCACTTATGATACCTGTATTTTTGTAACAATGGAAATACCTACTCTTAGGCTTCTTTTAAGTAAATAGTAACCATCTTCATGGTGTTAAAACTCTGAGAAGTGAGGATTATGCAAAGGCAAAAGCATCCTAATAGATGCACATTCTCTGTGAAAGATCCATTCATTCAGGCAATGGCCAATACTTCAGCATTAAAGGTAACACCATGTAATAAATTCAGTCCCGTTCTGAGTGAAAATGTATCCAGCAAAATACAAAAAAAAAAAAAAAAAGTTTCTCGAAGAAGACTGCTACATTTCACGTAGACTCTAAAGAACCTTCCTTCTGTGGACCCTTAAAAAAGGAAGAGATAATCTTATTATGTTTATTTGTTTTAAAGAAGTGGGCAAAAGTTCAAGGTTGCTGCTGTTGTTCTTTTTAAAGTACTTGCTGCTAAATCCTACTGAAACCTCTTTTGGAAGAAAATGTTTTCTTTCTTTTCCTACTGATAACTATAAATTGAGTTGAAATGTCCCAATAAGGCAAGGAAAGTCTCTCAAATGCAAAGTGTTTTCAATGCAGATATCACAAGGAACATATGCCAAATCAAACAGCATCATAAAAGCTTGAATTCAGTAAGAACATTCCAACTTGAAAAGTTTATTTTTAAAAATGCTCTCAAGCCAAATGTAAGTTTGCATACATTAAATGCTTTCAGCAATAAGAGAAAGGGTTTTGTAATTCCGATGAGTGAGATCTTTGAGCCAACACAGAACAAAAAATAATTTAAGATTCAAACATTTGCAGAGGCTAACTTCTTGGGAAATATTACAGATCACAGAAAAGGATTATGTTACTATGGAAGAAAAACTACTAATTCTTAAGATGAAAAAAATTCATTTAGTATTTGATTTAACTAGATGTTCAAATAAAACAATACATCCCGAGCATGCAGTCTTCACCCAAATTTATAAGAGGTGCTCTGTTTGACAGAGAACTGAAATACTGGGTTACATCTTTTTTATGGAAGCTCATAATCTTCCATGAGTAAAATATAATGTAGGCATAACTGAACAGTGGTAAATAGGTTTCAAAAAAAAATAAAGATGTTACAAGAAAAATAAGAAAATACGGAATAAAATTTTGTACAAACAGAAAATATTGTTATTTTTAATTTTTGATAGATTTTTGAAGAACACAGTAGATTGGAAAAACACAGAAGTGGAAATAACAATCTTTTAACTCTACTTAGATTACACTCAAATTTCTATTCTGCTAACCCAGCAGTGTAACAACATCATACTTCATACATACACGGGATAAGATTATTAATAATACTGTCTATTATTTTTAATTTCTGAAGTTTAAAGATACATTTTTAAATGAATCTTCATTGAATCATACTACATGATAGTTTGTTCTGTTATCTTCTCACAAGTCAAGAAAATAGTTTATCCTTTTCTCACTGTATTTTTTCAGGTACTTCCCCAGAATATTTTAGAAAAGCTAATTTTTATTAGGACCCTATTGTGTCCTTACAATAGAAAATGTAATGCCAAAAGAAAAACATAGATGGAACCCCTCTTGCCCATAAGAAACTTCCATATCAATGTGTGTGGGGGGAGGCAGGGGGTGTGTGTATTAGCAGGAGGAGGAGAGAAATGGGGTAGATCAACTACAGTTTGAAACTTCCAAAAAACTAGAGAGTACCCTAAGAATAGTATAAAATCATTTTTTTTCCAAATAGTTGCAATCTCCTTGAGAACATACTCTGTTATTTCTATAAATCCTATGTATACCAAAAGGTCTGGCACACACTTAAAAAAGTATCTGCTGGTGAATCAGTGAATGAATCAAGGCATCAATAAAGAAGAGTGGAAAAGAGCAAAGAATGGACAGAAAAATTTAATGTGGAATCAGTAAGTTCAAGTCATCTTACGTTAAGCAAACACATTCTAGGTCAAGGGTATCTCTTTAAAAGTAGAATGACAAGGAGGGTGCCTGGGTGGCTCAGTTGGTTGAGCATTTCGGCTCAGGTCATGATCTCAAGATCATGAGATGGAGCCCCACATCCAGCTCCCCACTCAGTGAGGGGAAGTCTGCTTGAGATTCTCTCTCACCCTCTCCCTCTACCCCTCCCCCTGCTCACAGGCTCTCTAAAAAAAGTTAAAAAATAAAAAATAATAAATAAATAAATAAATAAATAAATAAATAAATAAATAAATAAAATCTGTAAGAAAAAGTAGAATGACAAGGACTTTTTATAGGGATAGGAGAGGGTCTTCATAAATGTAAGGCTACCAGGGTGTGGCAAGGGGTATAACAGTGAGGTTATCCTGCACCTCTGCAGGGTGCAGTCTATTGATAACTTTGAGGATTTAAAAAAGCCACATAAGATTAAGTGAGCCTTGGGGGCGGGGTGGTCATAAAACAATGGGTTCAAGGAGGATTGGCCAGAGACAGAGGCTAGGTGAGAATTCCTGAGATCACATATCCACAATTGATACAAGTTTGAGGGGTTACTGAGATGGAAAAAGTGATAAGTGAGCTGTCAGAAAGACAATGCAAAGAAAGAAGCTAAGAAATGTGACAAAAAGACTATGGAGGTTAAAAAAGAAGTAAGATCTCCCCAACACTATAAAGAAAAAGAAAAATTTGTATTTATCCTTTGCACATTTTAATTTCTGGCAACTCCTGTGATTATCTGTAGCAGCAGAAACACCTCCGAGTATTTGCTAAGAGCAGTTTTCCAGGGTCTGTTCTAGGGACAATTTTTTCCCTGTCACCATGGCAACACTGCCAAAATAAATTATCTGTGTAAAGTTTCATTCCTTACTTCAAACACTTTAGTGGAGAAATACTGGATAAAGGGAATCATCATATTTAAATATATATGAATTTCATTTTGTATAAAAATGCTTGATGCTTTCTGTTTAGAGGGTTTCATGTTGACTTTTTTCCTTTGGTTCATTGAGTGACTGATTAATGAGTACTAGAATGGATATATTGGATCAGTTACCCCAAAGGCATTCAGGACCCCTCTTTTCTATTGTTTTCCTTCATATAGAGGCTAAAAGCTAAATATTTACCTTCCTAGACTTTCCTGCAGCTAAACATAGATATATCCAATATTTTGCCATGAAGGTACAAGCAGAAGTCCTTTGACAGGAATACCAGGAAAGATTTTTAGCATGGATAGACTCCTCTAGCATTCTCTACCACCATCCCTAGCCTTTTCCTTTCTTCTTTTATTCTTTTCCCTCATATCTTTCTAGAATGTGAACACAGTATCTAGCTTATTGCAGCAACTATGTGAACATGAGGATGAACTCACAAACTAAAAAACAGTGGTGCAGAAAGTTACTGGCTCATCAGTGCTTAAATGCCTGCTTCTGGGTTTCTTTTCATATGAGAAAAATGTATCTTTCTTTGTTTAAGTTACTGATAGGTTTTTGAATGCTTTCAGCAGAACACATTCCCAAAATTGCACATTGTATCTCAGAACTCATATATACAAAGATATGTGTGACAAAATTTGTATTCTCAAGCCGTGAAAATCTTATAATATTAAGAGATACTATTTATTGAGTGCTTAATTTTTATAAGGCAATGTGTTAAGCAATTTAAATAATTACCCAATATAAGCCTCAAAGTAAAACTGTGAGATAGATGCTCTTTTATATCCACATTTTAAAGATGAACTCTTTGAAGTAGAGAAGGCTAATATGCCTTGTAATATCTTATAAACACTGAAGCCAGATGAGAACCCAGAGAATTGTACTCTAGAACTAAGGGTTTAACTACCATGTTAAAATAGGAAGGAAAGAAACTCATACACAAATAGTTAAAAGGTTATAAAATACGCTAATAAAAATAATACATGGGTGAAATGTTTTGAGGGTTTTAGAAATTATGAAGGGATTTTAACTTATGTAAAAAGACTACAATAAAGGGAGATTACTGATTCCACTGTGATTCTTGAAAGAATACCAACCTTTTCATCATGAAAACTTTATAGATATCTAAGATTTGCTATTATACTTTTTTTTTTTTTAACTGCTAGTTCAACTGATGAGGCAAATTGTGCATTATCCACTAAGGGATGCAATATAACATGAAGTTTGCAAACTGAAGTTCTGGCATCAGATGGACTTGGGTTTCAATCTCAACTCTGCCACTGATGAGGCTATGAAACATAGCTTCAGTTTCCTCTTCTGAAAACGGGGATTATAGTTTTGTTATCTAGTTGTGTTGATGTAAGCACCAAACAAGTTAACTTCCATAAAGTGTTCTGCACAGTGCTTCTCAGACTGTAAACTTTCCACAATCACTACTTCTAGTAATAATTAATAATCACATTGTTTTATCAAACATAAACATAATAAAATGTATAGCCCGTACATTTTGAAGGATATAAATGAAGGTTAGTTTTTACCTGTGACCTTAGTTTATATACATGTGACAAACCTTAATGTTTTCAATATTTACTGATTAAAAGTCTTCCTAGCTTAACAGCTAATACCATAATGTTTTAAAGTTTGAAGAACAGTATTAAATACTTAAGAGTATCTCTGTCCTTACAAAGCTTCCACTGTAAAAGAAAAAAGAAACCATACTCTTAGCTTTTTTTCCCTTAAAATTACAAATAACTTATACTTTTGTAAACCTGTTTTTTAATGCTACCTTAGCATATGGGAAATGCATTCTAGGACAGTGAGACTCAAACTTTCAGGTGTATTCCAATGACTTAGTGATCTTGTTGAACTACAGATTCTGATTCAAACTCTGAAGTGGGTCCTGATGTTTCTGTTTCTAATAAGTCCCCAGGTCATGTCCAAGCTGCTGACCCATGGACCACACTTCGAGTAGCAAGGCTCTAATATGAAACTTGGTAATGAAATGCTTAAGTGACAATACACTATAATAATTTAAAAGTGATGAATTCATATAAAAAAATAGGATGACCATGGAGAATACCCGTTTAAACTACAACAACAATAACAAAAATGTAGGGGACACAGGGAGTAAGTGGAAGATATAAGACAGGAAAGGGAGGGGAGCAGAAAAAGGCCGAGAGGCAGTGATGACAGGGAATGTGGATGTGTAGCTGGATTCAAAGGGAATAAAGCAGAAGGTTACAAGAAAGCAAAAAGAGAGCATAGGGGAAAAAGAAAGAAGGAAAAAACTAAAGAACTATATAGACTTAACTCTCCTTCATAGATGATAAGCTCCTCACTAAGCACCAGACGGACAATGGTGAAGTTGCATTACATCTTTCAAGCCTTTCTAACAGACTATAATTAACCAGAAAATTGGTGTCCTTTCTAGCAAATTGGACACAGAAGTTTCAACTTGCATTTGATAAACTCTTATTAATCCATACATGGTTATATCCCAGAGCAAGAGCATATCAACTCTGCCCAGTATCATGAGAGGAGTTTAGAGGTGAGCAAGATCATTTAAAACTAGGCCATTTATCTCTAGCAGGTTTGCTGTGTCTCTACAATTGCTCATCTCAGGTCTGAGACATTTTAAGAACACGGTTAAGTCCATTGCATGTAATCAGTTCAAAGGCAATTGTGTGTAAGAGATGGTATATAATCAGTAGAGATTTTAAAAATAATGAAAATAGTGGGAAAAATTACTGCCACGTATCTAGTTTTTTGGTGAAAGTAATTTTGCTGACACTTGCTGCAAATCTTAAGACCCACTGAATCTGTATAACACCAATGTGAAAGATGAGCTGAAATGCGCATGTGTGAAGCTATACGGTAATTGTTGGAATCAGCCTCTGAGTGTTGTGCGATAGGACGCTTAACTAGAATCAAGTGATTTTCAGTGTAGATGGAACTAAATACCCAATAAAATATAGACCAGTAAAAGAGAAATTCGGATGACTGGTCTAAACTACCAGAAGGATCAATTCGTATTTATATTTGATGGAAATACATAAAGCACTGAAAGCTCTAACAACTCCTTGGACACCTTGGGAGTATGAACAAATAGCCTTAATAACAAATTTTTTTTCTCTTGTTCCTAAGTGGAAAAGCTTTAGTACTTGCTCTACACTTTTGAAAAAGAGGCCTTTTCTTTCTTTCTTTCTTTCTTTCTTTCTTTCTTTCTTTCTTTCTTTCTTTCTTTCTTTCTTTCTTTCTTAGGATTTTATTTATTTATTTGAGAGGCAGAGTGAGAGAAAGGGCATGAGCTGGGGTGGGGGGGGGGAGGCAGAGGGAGAGGGAGAAGCAGGCTTCCCACCAAGCACGGAACCCAACATGGGCCTGGATCCTAGGACCCCGAGATCATGACCTGAGCCAAAGGCTGACTGAGCCACCCTGTACCTGGAGAGCTTTCTTACACATGTATTTATGGTACTCAAATGTATCTATAGTTACTGGAGTATAAAAGTGAAAACCTTTCTTTTAATTCCAAGAGTCCATCTAATAATCCTATGAGTTTATAATAACTTTATAAAGAACAACCAAAGTGATGTGAAAAAAACAAAAGCAAAACCACCACAAACTTTGGCAGGCAGTGCAGGATTATCCAGTTGATTTTCTATTCCTCTTCTGCTTCCCATGACACATTTATGATAATTAGTGAAAGGGAAAGAATACTCAAAGTGTGGGTATTCCAATACTTTCCCAGTCTTACGCATAAGTTATAAAGTATATTACTGACGCTCTGAGTGAATAAATTAACATATCAAAGTTTCACGTAAAGATGAGCTTACTGACAAAGTTTATGGCTTAAGTGAGTTGCTTCATATTTAAACTGTGCTGATACTTCCTGACATGGGAGTCATGAAATGAAAGGATGTGCCCTATCTGCCCTTTCCTTTCTCTCTCTCTCTTTTTTTTTTTTCTTTCTTTTTTTGGTCAGAACCAATGTTAGTCTAGAGTTGAGTCTTTCTCACCATGGACATTTCTCTACTTAGTCTCTCAATAGGCTCAAATAATTGTGAGAGAACGGAAGAGCATGTTTTTGAAGTTAAATACTGAACTATCTTAGTCCTTCAGCTCACATAAAGTGTTGGATTAAGCTCTTTCACTCTAACACCTTGAAAATCTTTATCTATTATAATACAATATATGTCATACTATGTGCATTATATGCACACGTTTCTTACGTATTTTTCTTGTTCCAATCACTTACTTTCTTCAAGGAAGTATTTATTTTCAAGAGAGGAATATTTTGAATTGAATACTACCACCTGAATAAATTATTAAAAAATAATTTGATCAAATGTTACTGTGTAAGCACAAGTAATAACTTCATTGGGTGAGTTACTCTGGGTTTCCAACTAAACAATGCTTTTTGTAATTGGCAACTGTCCTTACATTATAGGTATTTTCCCCCAAGGACTGGCCATTATTTGAAAAAAAGTCATACGATTAGGTTCTTTATGGATAGGCATATCTATAAGGAAATTATATTTGCATTAATATACACAGACTAATACTACAGCTACACCAATACTCCCCCTGAAGCAGAAGGCTTACATGAACACTGGGACTGTAAGAACAATGGCCATATTTGAAGGTGTTTCATTAAACTTTTTCTGTTCTTATATTTCCAACTTGAAAAAAAAAAAAAATCCCTTACCAGAGAATAAGGATATAAAGCAAAGACAGGACTGTTTTTTGTATATAGTACTTAAATGAACACTATATTAATAGGCACTGTCTGGCATTCTAGTTTTGAATAGACTTCAATATTTTTCCAGTGAATTTAAAAAGGATCATGATGAGACTATGGACTATGAGAAACAAACTGAGGACTTCAGAGGGGAGGAGGGTGGGGGAATGGGATAGACCGGTGATGGGTAGTAAGGAGGGCACGTATTGCATGGTGCACTGGGTGTTATACACAACTAATGAATCATCGAGCCTTACATCGGAAACCGGGGATGTACTGTATGGTGACTAACATAATATAATAAAAAATCATTTAAAAAAAAAAAAAAAAAGGATCATGATGATTATCAAGGGGAATTAAACATTCAAAGGGCATTGATACCTCTTTAAACATAAGAGAATTTAAGTTTATCAATAAATCAATCAATCCCATTTTGAAGCAGAAAAAAAAGTGCATGAGGAATTGTCAAATAAACAACCAAACTTTTATCAGATATGTCCAGAATTTTGGATTTTATTGGCATTGCCATTTAAAACACAACAAAAACTGTTCTCAAGGAAATGGAAAAAATACAAAACATCCCACTTAAGTTCTTATATACAGGCAGTCTTCAAAAAGATACTAAAAGAAATGGCAAATGCACTATTGCCCTGAATTCAAATTACAACTAGAAGCTCACAGTGTAAAACCAGTTCTTTTGCAAGGGACCATTAGTCTTTGAGAAAACTGTAAGCAAATGCATAATTTATTTCTGTACAAAGGAATAGTCACCAAATAAAAATGTTCTACGTGCTTTCCATTCATGCTTTCCATGGGTAAATCTTGCCAGAATTCTACCCATTTTAATTTTTTTTAATTCAATTTAATTAATATATACTATATTATTAGTTTCTGAGGTAGAAGTCAGTGATTCATCAGTTGCATAGAACACCCAGTGCTCATTAAGAGTGCCCCCCTTAATGCCCATCACCCAGTTATCCCATGCCCCCATCTATCTCCCCTCCAGCAACCTTCAGTTTGTTTCCTACAGTTAAGAGTCTCTTATGGTTTGTTTCCCTGTTTTCATCTTATTTTTCTTTTGCTTCCCCATGTTCATCTGTTTTGTTTCTTAAATTACACATATCAGTGAAGTCATATGATATTTGTCTCTCTCTGACTTATTTCTCTTAGCGTAATACCCTCTAGTTCCATCCACGTCCTTGCAAATGGCAAGATTTCATGCTATTCATTTAAAAATATATGTATTTATGGATCCTACCATGTGCCATAAATACAGATGTATTTATGGATCCTATGCTACGATGTGGGATAGTGGGATTGGTTCAATCAGGGTGTTCTCAACCATGAAGCATTAGGAATATCTTGCGGAACATTGCTTTAAGAGCTAAACATTTTATTTATTTATTTATTTATTTGTTTGTTTGTTTGTTTGTTTGTTTTTTAATTATGTTCAGTTAGCCAACATATAGTTCATCTTTAGTTTTTGGTGCTGTGTTCAATGATTCATTAGTTGTATATAATACTCGGTAGAGCTAAACAAGTTAGTAATTCACTTATTCAGGCAGTTTAGAAAACCACTGAATTATACCAATGCAAAACCACTAAGAGAGGGCCTCTGGATTTGCAGACTATTACCAAGCAACTGATAGGGTGACAGCTGCCTTCCTTACTGTGACTACAGCTGTTAAAGAGCAGCCTAGCAAGAAAGGGAAGACTAGTACACTCCTAAAATTTAGGGAAAGAAAAAAGATATAAACAAGTCTGTGAGAACAAAGAAATAAAATATTTACATTCTTTGCATAGAAAACAGCATCGTATTTTGTTGAAATATATGACTTCCAAACCTTCTTAGGGTAGTAGGAATACTTTTTCCATTCTTAAAATTAAAAAAAAATAGCATGAGCCATAAAAAATAAGGACTTTAACAAGAATGAATATGAATTCTCAACCAAGGTAAAGGAAATCACTCCCTTAAAGCAAAAACCATAAAAAAGAAATGGAGTTTTCACTTAACTGAAATTAAAAATCAATGTAAATGGAAAAGGATATACACAAAAAAATCTTAAAAGTGGCTATCTCTAGGGAGGGGGATTAATAGTGATTTTATTTATTTTTCCATTTTATCATAGGTACATTTTCTAAAATTTCATAATAGGCATTTCTCTTAAAACAAAAATATCTAGAAATATAAAAGAAAACCAAAAAGCTATTAACTAATATACAACTTAGAAGCCACTTATCACCACAATTCCATAGTGAATTGACAGGCATTCAGTGTAAGTTTCAGAAATGAATTACATATTTTAAGATAACTCATTTCTATCATATTTTAAAATAAGTATACATGGACAAAAATATATAAAATATGTACAATTATAGGGAAGTTAAAGATTTCCCAGAAGACTTGTAAATTTAGAAGTGGTTTTACTGGTCAGTGTCTCTGAAGTGGCTGTGTGTATTCATGGTACAAGAAATAGTTCTTGAAATTATCCAGACTAAAGTATGAGGGTGGGACAAAGGAAAAGAATGGACCAGGCAGAAAAGACATCAAACAAGAAGTTAGAGAACTTCTGCCATTATTTCCTTCCCTGGCTCCTCCAAATCACACCTAAATATTCTAATCTGACTCTCTGCCACTGGGTTTCCAAGGATGCGCTGAGTAGGAAAGTTTGGGTGAATAGTTGGAAATGATTCCTCAGAGCTGGGCTAGGCTGCATTGTGTTTCCTGGGGAGGAACCATAGGCCAAGCCCAACGCCAGAGATGAAGTCCTTTAAGCATAAGGCTGAATTGTAGCATGCAGTCTTGCCATTGTTCATCAAAGTAGCAAGTTTAGCTAAGATACTTTGGTCAAATCACTTCACCTGTCTGATCCTCAGCCTGTCACCTACAAAATGGGAGTAATAATAGTAGCCACATAAGAAGATTGTAGCGAGGGTTAAATTACATGAAAACTAATATGAGACATTATCATAATGCCTGACACAGAATAAATGTTCCCTTCTAGAAGGTGATCATTCTGTACTATCCCAGCCAGCATTCTAAGAACATGTCTTCATTACTTCCACATATTCAATATACCAATAACTATAGACAGCCAAGTTTATTTAATTGATCTGGTTATGGAAACATGTGAAGACTACTGAAAATATACTGTACAGTATGGACACATGGCAGCAATGAGTGGTTAATCCAACTTCTTTCCAAAGAGCAGATACTCTTCAAACAGTTGCTTAACACAGAAGCTTGACACAAAGGTTTGTTGAACCAAAGTCACTTACAACGTGTTTAGGATTGATCTCAGTGTTGAACACTATCTAAAAACAACTTAAATGATTTTACCTTTTTACCCTTTCTTAGAACTTATATATGCAAATTGTGCTTCTCACTACTAGTTCACTTTACAACTAAAAAATATAAACTTCCCATTGACCACAAACTGTACTTCATTTTTTTTTCATTTTTATTTTTAGGAGGAGAGGGGAAAAGGAGGAGGAGAGAGAGAAGTTAAGCAAGCTCCACACCCAGTGTGGAGCGCGACGCAGGGCTTGATCCCATGATTCTAAAATCGTGACCTCAGCCAATATCAAGAGTTAGATGTTCACCTAACTAAGCCACCTAGGCATCCCCCAAGAATCATACTTTAACATGAATTAAACCAAATATGCCATTTTTGCTGGCTGATGGAATATAGTTCAATTTTTCTTTCTAAAAATTATCTCATTTTTGGTAAACCAATTAGATGCAATAATGGCCTACTTATTATATTAATATAACAAAAAATGTAATATTTTTCAATTTTAAAAAATAATGATTTATGGAAATTCGAGTTTTTCATTTATTGAAGTGTTATAAACCTTTCTTTCAAAATATATTTAAAAAATAAAAGTCAATTTAAAGACAGATATTCTGTATATAAAGCACAGGTGGTAATCAACATGGCAGACATAAACAAGCTGAGGCTTATAGCACTTATGTTTGGGAAAAAATGTTCTATTGTGTATTTTTACTGAGGCGATAGAAACAATAAAATAGGTTCTTATAACTTGATTCTTCTTTCAAATGAGCCACAGTATTCAAATAAACATGTCTGTTTGAATAGAGTCTTATTAGTGTAAATGTTTTAAATGAGAACAACTTAGACAGTCTTTACTCTCCTCAAGTAAACACTTATGTTGCATAGCAATAATTATAATTTGACAATAATTAGCCAAATTACTAATCAGTAGCAGTCAGTTGAAGTGCTACCTAGAACCCCCCAAATTAAAGTGATGAAATTGATGAAAATGAGGGAAAGGGAGTTATTTAAATTATTACAATATTAGCACAGATTTTCCTATATGCAATGATTGTTTAAAAACTATGTCACGCAAATCTATCAACATATAATTATATATAACGTAAGAATTCTTTGAACTAATTATTTGTTATAAAGTTTTTCACCATCTTTGAGGAAATCTAAGAAAACCACACCCCAATTTACTGCAAGTTAAGATCCTTATTCTTTTGTACTTTCTCAATATTCAAGAACAAAAAGTAATGGGAACTGATTACTTCATTAACTTCTAGCTCCATTTTAAGTGGACAGTTTTGACATCTTCACTGTTTTCAGGTTATTGTACTTCTGAGCCCCTTAGTATTAATATTATTTGAAATAATATGTGTATTCCCTGTATATTTGGACTCAAATGTAAATGTAAACATTAGGCATGCTTTTATAATCTAGACTCTATCTTTCAAAATCACCACGTTTTTACAACTGATTTTATAGGACAGATCTTGTAATAAGCTTTATAGGCAAAAAAAGAAAGCAAGAGAACCACAATCACTTGTGTTATTCTTTCTTCAAAGCAGCCAAAATTTCTGTTTCACAAGCTGTGTTTTAATATCTGGATGAAGAACTGATTCAGCTCAACTGAGAGAAGTTCCTGTCCTGCGTGCTTTTCCCTATTCTAAGTCTTCTTAGGGATCACAGTAACTATGGGGAATAAGCGGTGCAGGAGACTTAAGATATAAGTTACATACTGAAAATAGAGACTGGTGTCTGTTCTGATAAAAAAAAAAAAAACTCACATCTTGTAAGACAATTACTAGCCCATATGTAGACAAAACCCAACTACTGTAAAAATATAAGAAAAGCTCATCATCTAGCATAGATGTGACTGACAATGTATGTGAACATATCTACATGCATTACATTTAATACATGTATAGTATACGCATCATATATATTTCCACATTCAACAGTAAAGCACATGAGAAATAGCATCTGCTCCTTTAATGAGCTTCTATTTACATGTTCCAAACTGCTAAACTCTCCCCTTTTCAGACTGTCCAAACAAGCTGTGGTCACTGCCATTCCTTGGAAGCCAATAGATGGCATTGTTGTATCAGACAGCTCTGTCCTGCCTTCAAAACACAAGATTTTCCAACATTATCCAGGTCTTTGTGAATTTCCCCAACATCTTTATATAAATCGTTTGAAAATCCATGTAGAGAAAGTTCTCAGCCTCTATGATTTTGACTTGCTTTTCCACTAAAAGTGGAGAGAAATTGGGTTATTTCCTTCCTGAGTTATGTAAAAGTCACAGGATCAGATCTTTCAACCTTCAACATATTCTAATTTTCCACCTTATTCTTTTCATTTTATTTAAACCCTAAGCACAATCTTGTACCAGCTGTAGAGGAGAGGTCTGGATTTCTACATCCTGGTTTCTGACTGAGAGAACGGCAGCCAAATCTATAATGCTGCAGGTCATTTAGACTCAGTGAAAAACCCATTTCTGTTGAATTAAATATAGTTATCTTTAACAGCAAATGTATGGTCAACATTTTTGGTCATTTTTGCTTTAATGAAAGCAAAATGTCTTTTTTTCCTCCCTAGAGATGGAATTAGATTATATAAGCATATAAGTTTCAGAAGTCATCGAACTTTTAAATAGGTTGAATTCTCATTAATTAAATGGGCAAGTTTTCCTCTCAGTTTGAGCTTTATTAAAAAAGCATTTAAGGGCTTCTCCTACTTGAACTGCTTTCTTCCTATGGGTATACCTTAGGGGACAGTTTGCAATAATCCAGGGAAGTGGGGGACAGGCAAAGAAAATATGAAGAAAATGTACAGAATTAATGTTTCACAGATCTGCCTATTTCTTCTAAACTTTCAAACCAGCTTTAAGAAAATCATGTTTCAAACCATTTACTTCCCTGATTAATAGGAGGTGTTACTTAACAGTTAAAGAGCTAAAATAGGTAAAGGAAAAAAACAAGAGAAATAAAGACATTGAGACATGCATCCCAGAGTGTTACGGAATGCAGTGTCGAGATCATCTGCAGGCTACTTAATCACAGTTGTACTTTCCCTACAGTGACTGCTCCTGTTGACACCTACCCTCAAAACTTAAGTGACACGAAGGATTTCCATCTCCTTGGGATGAAATAAGACAAAGACCTCAGCAAACAAAGCTACACAATCTGTTTTGAGCATGCTCAATGGACTCATACAGGTCTCCCCTCGTTTTCTAGCACAGCAGTTCACTATCAACTAGGGCCAAACAGAGAATGCAGGAAAGTAGAGAGCAGTTGCCCTTCATATTTTTTTACTTTTAAGTAGGAAAACTAGTAATGACTACAAAGAAACTACAGGAAAAGATTTCAATTAATTTTAATTGATTTTAATTTCAATTAAAACACACATCTGAGTAATCCACACTATGTCTACCTACTCTAAAACCAGTAGTGTTTAATTCTGCCTCTTTCCACAGCTCCCCTCTTGGCTGCTTCCTCCCCATACAGAATAACATGGGAAAAACAACCAGTTAAAACAAAAATGATCCAAATAAGAACATTAATAAAATGCAGGTGCATTTCTAGGACAAAAGGCATCAATAACAATTTGCTTACAGGTAAGACTGATCTCATTTTCTCTAGGGAACAAACATTTTTCCCTGACAACTGCTGAACGCTGAAGCATGACATGCTGAAGTCTGTAGAGAATAACAGTAGTGACTAAAATTTTCAGGGCCATAGACCGAGACTATAATGCAGCCTGTTATTCTTCCATAAGGATCTTCTATAACTCTTCATTGCACTAAATATAATTGCTTGTTTATTTTGATTTCATAAGCAAAGCACTATGTGTTAGTTCATAGTTATTTAAAAGCTATGTCTTCTGAAGACGATTATTAGGATTTTCTATAATAGCCTAGTATTTTCTTCACGTAATTGTGCAACAAAAACCACATTTACGTCCCAGTCACTTTGTAATACACCCCAAGCTAGACCTATATAGTGAAAGCAAAAAACGATTTAACATTAAAAACACATAATTTAAAATAAAAAACATTTTTTCTTGAGTAATCTCAAATTGTCTGATTTTAGAAAACTGTCATGACCTTTGGATAACAATGGTTAAAATAGTGAGGCCAGTTGATTTTAGACAGATTATCAGTAGGTACAGAATGCTGAAAAGGAGACATAATGTGCATGCACTTTAATAGCTTTATGACACAGCTAAGCAAGGAGAAAGTGCTATGAAAACTCTCCAAACTTAAAAATAAGATCATCTGATGAACCTGGTCAATTACAATGTGTGAAAATATATACTACAGGGGAATAATTACAGACATATTGTGATTTCTTAAAATTTTCTCTAGATGTGTTGGTTTTGTAGTTGAATTGTTTGTTTTTCACAAGTGTGTTAAGAAAATAATCTCGATATGAAAAGAATGTGGCATTTATTCATATTTTTATATAGCAATGATCCCTGGGTCTCTACCAACACCGATTTATGATGTAGTCTGTCTTAACATTTATCCTTAGTTTAGATAAAATGGTGTCCTCTGTAATACCATCAAAATCATCTTGAACAACAGCATTAGCTCATATTAATAATTTTTCTCTAGGCTTCTTGAGTCGGAGCACACAGAGGTCAAAAACTTCTGCCTGGTAATTTAGAAACTTTATACCATTATCTTAACTATGTTTTGAGTTATTCACTACACTAGTTATAGTTAGTACTCCTTATGAATATTCTCATTTAATTAAAATCTACTTCTCATAGCTTCCATATCATCCAAGTCAGAGTAAGCCTTTCAATCTAGCTAAAATTCTAGAGCTTTTTCACTGCCAACCTGCTGAATATTTCATAACAGCTATCATATTTCCCCTAACCATTCTTTCTCTTGCCCTAGTTTAAGTATTCCTCATGCGGTATGGTATTGACATTCTTCACCATTTACATCACTCTACCCAGGACATTTAGTACCTTGTCAATAATGTTTTTCTAATTTCAATCCCTCATGTTGTAAAGTAGAATCTGGTGCCAAGACAATCAAGTTATAATTGGATTAGAGATCAAGGAGAACAATATTAAGGACCTAGAAAACACGCATTATGAGTAAATTGGGTGAGGATAAAAGGGAAAAAGATGACAAGGAGAAAGGAAGAAGACAGCAAGTAAGAAAACACCTGGTATAGGTGTCAAGTCTCTGTTGAGACATTTCCCAACATTTGCCATTATCAAAAATATGAGCCCAATTCTACCTTGAGATTGCCAAAGAAAAGGATTTAATATTGTCATATGGGTTTCTAACAGAGTTTCATACTTACTCTTTAGATATCAGACTTCTTTTTTTCCCAATAATTTTCATAATCTGGTATAAAAGAAATGGACTAAGAAAACCATAGCTCATGAGAAGTTAATCGGATGGGGACTGGGATGCTCACAATTCTGGAGCATAAAAGCTAAGGCAACAAACTAAAAATAGATTCCTGAACTTTGATTCTACATGCTCCTGTGTTTATTCTTATAACAAATATTTTAGCAATGAAATCAATTCACTAAGCAATTGGGAATATCAATGTTGAGTGAAAGTGACTTTTAACTACTGTGTGTTTTGTTCTGAGTTGAGACTACTAGAAACTGGAGAAAGTGAGTAAATGCCCTGGATAATGATGGAATGATGCACTGGTGGCTCGTGGACCACATCAGGCTCAGCGACTGATGTGTTCTCTGGAGTCCCTCTAACATTTTATCTTTAAAAAAAAGTCAAATATTTAATAATCTGGAGGTTTCACTTATGAATCCTTATTTTAGATTCTTTACAAATTTGGATGATCTGATAACATTGGGACAGCATTGCTAGACAGACACGGACAGCTGGAGTTCAGCTGCCACATGGAGATGGGTTGTAAGTTCCCCAGTTTGCCATATTGTCTACCCATCCTTGCTGCACACTGTATTATACACAATACTATTTCATCACCGTAGATATTTCAATCATGTAAACCATCAACACTTCTCAGTCTTTTGCTGGAACATTCAACATTCACATTCCACGGGCATACCCCAATTTTTTTAAAGACTTTTTAAATTTATTTTAGAGAGAGAGACAGTGAGAGAAAGCACACATGACAGAGAGTGGGGGAAGGGGCAGAGCGACAGAATCTCAAGGAGACTCCCCTGAGAGCAGAGTCTGAGGTGGCGCTCCATCTCCAGACCCATGAGATCATGACCTGAGCTGAAACCAAGAGTTGGACACTTACCTGACTGAACCACTCAGGCACCCTGGGCATACCCCATTTTTAACAGCAACCATATACTTACTGACTGTGTAGCCTTGGGCAGACAAACTTCTCCGATCCTGAAT
The DNA here is from genome assembly GCF_023065955.2 of Ursus arctos. Classification (NCBI taxonomy): domain Eukaryota; kingdom Metazoa; phylum Chordata; class Mammalia; order Carnivora; family Ursidae; genus Ursus; species Ursus arctos. The sequence goes on along the minus strand of NC_079873.1, from coordinate 23,770,280 downwards.
TTCCCTAACTGCAAAACTGGACTAATAAGAGCACGTATTTCAAAGAACATTTCAGAGATATAAAAACTCTTAGAAAAGTGTTTAGCACACAGTAACCTCTACTGTGTTAGCTAATGTTCTTCTCCTTTTTCCCTCCTCCTTTTTCTTATTATCACTTTTCTCATCCTCCTCACCACTACTGCCATAGCTCTTTAACATACACAACTGCCAGCTGCCCACTTGTAATTCCACCCTCTTGGACAAATGACCAAAACACATCTGGCTTATCTAAATTGATTCTGAAATTCCTCCAAGTTCTATAGAACACAATATTATAGCTTGGTACATTATATGGTTATCCTTCATTATCTATTAAGAGGTATTATCATTTTATAATTCTATTATAATTTTATTAGTCTATTCTAATAGGATTCTATTATTTCACCAATAAAGTTAAGCTTCTCAAGTGCAGGGTCCTTATTTATCTATGCATCCCTTTAATTTATGTGGAATCTCAATATATACTTACTGAAAGAATAAATGATCACTGGCGTTCGTTCAACCCAGATAACGGTGCAAAATGCAGAAATAAGCTCTCATCATCTGTACTTCTTTTAACTAAATAAACATAACTATTAGGACTCCCTACACGTTTTTTTAAGCTAATACATAAGTAAAAATTCCCATGTACAAATATCCTAAAACAACATTATATCAATTCAAAGCCTTACCTTAAATAAAATAAGCAATTTTTTGTTGCATTTAATTGCATATTTTCCAAGACAGACTTCTTTATTTTGAAACCCAGATCCAGTCATTTCTATAAAATGTGATTATTTGATTAGACTTGGCCTAACAAGCTGTCTCACTGGTTCTTAAACTGTTTTAACAGGTTAGTTTTATTAAATGATAAAAAATCATGACTCTATTTATCTGAGGACCATTTCATCCTAGACTATGTTCCATAAAAGAAAAATACAGTAAGACAACTTGATTATAATTATATACCCCTTTTCATTAGATGGACAGATACAGGTTTTGAAAAGAGTTATTATTTTCCCAGGGCTTGGGAGAGCAGAGTTGGTAATGAAATGTGCAGTCATGCCCCAATTTTAGTGCTCCCATGCTGAAGTCAGCACATAATAGCTCAAACAGAGGCAAGTGCTGAGGTGCAAGACTGTCAAAGGCTAACGCAGGGATTATCTCAGCAACGTGTCCATGCCTTTGAAGAAGGCTCCCTTTCGTGGCTTTTCAAGCAGTTGCTTGGCTACCTGTTTCCCAACAATGTGAGTCTGTCTGGTCTCTCTCTTTCTCTCTGAAAACAGAAGCATGACTTTGGAAGGTGTTTTCCTGGTAACTCTCTTTGCTTTCACACAATTTTTGTCAATTATTTTTTGAAATAAACTCTCAGACTATTTTCTGTTTATTATCTTTATCTGAATCACTAACAACACTCTGTATACCCACAAAAGGACCGGGTTATCATTTTCTTTACTATTATCCTAGTATTAATCAGACTGTTATCCATTAAGAACATTAAAAATCATCTACTCCAAATCTGTCTTCCCATAGATTACATAGAGAGTTTAAAAGGTCTTCCCACATTCTCTCTGCTAATTGTTGGCAAGGGAAGTCCTCAAACTTTCTGGCACACCACACTAGCCACTAATGAATAGATAAGCAGCACTGAATAAAAACATGCCAAGCAGCAAAACTCTGACTGTCCAGGTACACACTTCTATATTTAACTTGGGCAGCCCCTCACTTTGATGCTGGCCATGACTGTTTAGGGATTTATTAAAGCACCATGGTCTCCTAAGCATTATAACTGCATGCTAAATGGGTTTTCTAATTTGGTCAACTAAAATGGGATGGGCTGGATCTTTTATTAACAGGGCTTGCTGATACAAGCCCTATTTGTTAAGGAAACTGTGCATCTTCTGGTCTTTAGAGTTTTATTTCCTGGGATTATCATGAGGTTAAATACGGATATATGAATCACTACTACATAGAGAAATAAACACAAGTTTTTCCAATAATACTTGCATCACTGCCAAACATTGTTTCACCCCCTAAGTACTTTCCACTTTCCTTTCATTGGTTTCCACGTAAGTAAGCCAATACAAACCGAAAAACTTCCTTAGGAAAATGATAAACCAGCATTCACAAATACCAGAACAGTGATTATATAACTGACATTTTCTTCCAGATCCATAGAAGATTTAGCACTGCGCTGGGTACATAGAGATGATTTAATACAAATTTCAATATAAATTTAATTTATACATATATTTACATAGTATATATTTATATGTTAAAATATATGCTCAACAATATATATAGTATAAGGTTGAAAATACATAGTGTCTATATGTATACATATATATATACAATATATACAATACATAAGATATATACAATATATACTATATATATACACAATACATATATGTATACATATATATACAATATATACAATACATATACACACACATACACACAATACGTATATATTTTCCCCAGAATGTAAAGAACAAGAATGTGTTACATCTTCTTTGTATTTAATTTACTCCCAGATCAGGTGTGCTGAAACTGAGAATTCAGATAGATATTTATTCCTACAACTACACAGAAACATCATGAGGAGAACATTAAGGAGACAATCATACAGCTCTGTTTACAGCTGTGTACTGACTCATGACACCTGCCACAATTTTTACACATGACCGAACAGGATTCCAGGTGTAGGTAAAAGCCATCTGACCAATATTTCATGTTCTTAGGGTACTTGATTTAATCTAGACAGATTCCAGAGACCTTCAGTAACATGTCATGGAATGGATTGTACTTTTCAGTGTAGGGTGTGTGGTTGCCCAGAGTCAGACAATGATTTGGTTTCAGCTGAGTGACAGGTAACAACTGCAATATTGTTGGTGTGCCCCAAAGTAACCTTCTATCAAAGGATACTTTAACCCCACCCTGTAAATGTTTATTGGTTATATATTATACTAGGTTAAACTCAGCAAAAAAATACTGCAGCTTCATTATAATGTTCTCATATTTTTTAAAGAAAAAATGTTATTTTTGAATTTCTGCACAATACCTGAGCCAGAACAAATAATTACACAGTCACTCTTTATGCATGAAGACATTATGTACAGCCAAAATACTTTGGTTAAAAGTCAAAGGCTGCAGATTTTACCACTACTTCCAAGTAACCTTTACTTAGGAACTACTTCTAACAATGAGTTCATGAGAGGGCTCAGATTTAAGTTATATTTATGGTTGTGATATTGTGAAATCAACATTTTATTTTCAGAGGATGTTAATGGCTTATGAACACATGAATGACAGCACAGTAATCAACAATTTAAAGTTTGGTGAAGCCTTTTAGAGAAATTCCATTTTAGAACCTCCCCTATAAAATATCTGTTATGGAGCTCTTATAAAGACATGATTTCTAAGAAGTTTATTATGAATAGGGAGTCTGCACTTTGGATATCCACAACAGACCTTCTGCCTCCTACTTGGACTCCCCAAAAGAGAGTTGAGACATAACATTGCCAGTAGAAGAAGGCCATGGCAAACCAGATCCACTTCTTACATGCTAGGAATGCAGACGGAGGTCTGAAAATTTCCAGAGGCAGATGAAACTTCTAAAATCAGAATTAAACAACTGGAGACCAGAGCACTAATCTTTTCAATATGCGCATCATTCCTAATTGCCACACTATTGTACATTCTCTGAAAAAGCACAATCAATGGCTCAAAGAAATTAATAACTTCCTCTTAAAGAATGAGCCATATAGATAAAAAAAAACCAACCAACCAAACAAACAAAACTAACCTGTTTCCAACGTCCTTTCCTAGGGAGCAAAAGCCTGCTGCTACCTTGGATAATACAGATTAACTCTTATACAAATTAGGCAGAGTATTCAGGCCAGGAAGTACCTGCCCTAAAGAATGATAATTGAGGGGAAACAGAGTAACCTTTGAATATAATATAAACACATTTGTATGTTCTCTAGTGACTCTATTTTAATGTATTTTTGTGTGTGATTTTAAGTGAAAAGTAAGGTGAAGAACTTTTCTGCATGCATTATATCACAACCCATCTTTCCATGGATCCTTCCTCCCTCCTGCTTCATATAGGAATGAACATTTATCTCCTTCATAGATCAAAGCCCTTTACTCCTTCTTTGCTCTTAATCTGACTCCTCTTTTTTCAGGTGCTGGTTCTATCACATCTAAACATTCTTCCTTGTATATATACACATGCTTCAATACTTACCACAGGAAACAAAAACTAAAACACACAATAAAGAACCTAAAGCAAAAAATAAAGACCCTGAACATCACCCCTCTTTCCTTCACTATTAGAGTTCTTAGAAGAATTATTCATAATTGTTTCACTGGCCTTGTCACCTCCCGAAAGTGTCTTTCATTTATTTGCATATCTTTACTGAACATGCTCTCAGCAAAGTTGCTCATGACTTAATTCTCAAATCCAACGGACTCTTTCACCTTCATCTTACTTGACTTCTGTGCAACACCTGGCCTTTTTAAATACCTGTCTTCTTGAATATCACCTTCTTCAAATTTAGAAATGATACATTTTTCATTTTATCTCTTCCTGCCTTAATTATTCCTTCTCATTCTCCTTTTACAGTGCTTTTTCCTCTGCTGGCCCCCTTCATCTCCTTCTTCTCAAATCATACCTTCCCTAAGCAACCAATAATTTCACTACTGCCTGTATGTTCATAATCTCCAACCCATGTGTCCCACCCACACCTATTCTCTAAGCTTCAAATCCATGTATCCAACTTCCTCTTAAATATATTCACCGAAGACATTTGCTTCATTTATCTTTGTGGTCCCCAAATTTAGCCCCATGAATAGCACATTTTTGATTCCTAATACTCATTGAATGAATAAATGAATGATAGCTTCCTTCCTTCTGAGATTTTAGATTTCCGGTTATAGCACTCATATATCTCCCATGATGGGTCCTTGCACAATAGGGAAAAAGTACCCAGGGCCCAGGAAAACCTATGAGAATACCACCAGTTCATTCTGACTACTCATCAACAAGTCTTCATGTATGTCATACCTGATCTTAGGTAATAATGATCTATACATCAGCAGTACTTCTTTGTATGAAAATAAAAATAAGGTAAATGTATTTTTAAATTCTGAAGCCTTTCTTATAAAAATACATTTTCAATTCACTTGAGATGTTAAATTCATCCTCATTTTGGGGGGCAGTTTAGCAATACCCCTCCTGAGTTGTCGAAGTGACTATTTTGTGAAGGAGCTGTTAAACTACTGAGTAAATAACATGGTTTTTGATATTATCATAATTACACAGATTTACATAACAGACCACAATATTTTCAAACAATTATTACCATAATTATATAAAATCCCACATATGGAGTTAGTATTTCCTTTATTCATGAGCTGTTTTTAATCTTCATGGTCTATACTCAGTATAAAATAAATAATAATCTATTACTTCTCCACGGAATTTTGATAGGGAGTAAACTGCCATCATGAGTAAAATAACTTAATACTTTAAATCTGCAAAGAACAAAATAGGCTTCCAACTAGATAATAGCTAATTGATGAGCTATATATAACTTTTCTTGGCCTTCAAATAGAGGTCCTGACCTTATTTTTTTCTGGGTAACCAAACTTACCTGGTTGTAATCATATGTAGTGAGGATTCCATTTACAAGTGTATGAAGAGATAGGGACACTGTCAAATGGCTGAAATACTAGTTAGTATCCTCAGTTGCCTTAACTTTTTTAAACCATGAAAGACAAACTTTTCTCTATGCTTATTGTTCATTATGTTGAAGTTCTGCAAGTCTTATCCTGGATTGTTTTTCTTCTTTATCTACATGCTTACTCTCTCCTACTCCCAGCTCAGTCCCTCCCATGGATTAGTCTATACCTCAAACTACACAGTATTCCTCCCTAGATTTGTCTTTTCTTATAAAATTGCTCCAATATTCTCTGTTGTCCACACATCAGCCATCAAACTAGCTACCATAGCCTCTTAATATATTCTGGTTTGCTTTTTACTATTTATTTCGTCTCACTCAGTAGTTCTTGTCGTTTCTCATTGGACTAAAACAACAGTATTCAAACTGAACTTTTTCTTCATTAGCCTTTTCACCCAGTCAATTCCATATACTTGAGCTAAAATGACCTAATTTTCTGGCTGTTCAAAATCCTCCAATGCTCCTCCATAATCCCTTAGGAGACAATTCACATTCTTGAACATGGCTTTCAAAGCTTTTCATTATTATCTCTATAGTTACTGTTTTATTCATTTATCACAACACTTCTCCTTTCTGGAGTCAAGATGTCCTGAAAAGTCTTTTCATATCTAGAACATATCACATCTTTACAAATTCTTCTCACATTACCTGGACTGTTCCTACCTGTCCTGCTCCTCCACCATTAGCTGTACAGAATACCCACAGTAATCCTTCAGGATTACCTCATCCATGAACTTTTTCCAAATCCACAACACTGCTACAGGTGGTATCTCTCCTTTTTGGTTTTTCATATCCCTTTCACGAACTTAAACAATCTCATTTATCACATCATAGTTTAACTACTTATTTCTGTGTCTTCTCCCACGAAGACATGCTTCAAAGGAGAGAGAATGCTATGGTTTGGTATTTCCCATGACTAAGTTTAAACCTATGGCGTGTGAATAGTAATGTTTGTTAATGAATAAACGAATGAATGAAATAAAAACCTATCAGAAAAAAACACAAAACAGAGTTAGATCTTCAAATATAATGAGATTTCATAAGGGACAGGAGAGAAAGTTTCCTTTCCTGGTTGAAAATTATACCCAGTGATTTGAAGTAAAGGAAAGTTGTCTGGCATAAGTTATGGGAATATAAGAGAATTTACCCCAGGAGAAATATGGAATTTGTGATAAGTGTCATATGGCTTTATACCTTGATGGGAGTAAAAACTGTTTGGAGCTACGTATACAATGAAATTCTCTTTCATCTTTCTGACTTGTTCTCCTGTGGCATATTGGTAGATACTTTTTTTTTAATAAAGGAGAGCAGTATCGAAAGGTGAAGAAGATAAATTAAGGAAAAGATTACCAGCAACATATAGTCTTAACATCAAATATTAAAATGAAGTCAGAATCAGAAATAATGAATATTAAAGAAGACTATTTTATTTTGAAGATTAGGAAAGAAAAGTAACACTTTTAAGCATTTTAGTATGTTTTTCTTAATAAAACATTCTAACTGATTCAATCCCTTCAGTCTTATTAGGCACTTTTGAGAAGGAGCTATTTCTTATAGAGGCAGTAGTCATGTTTTTCAGTGTATGAAATCACTTAGTAACTGTAACATTTGTGTATATTGGTTAAAAGATATGAGATATACAGTTTTAAGTACACTCCATCAAAAATAATTTTTAAAATGCAAGATAATAAAAGCCATGATCTTTTTATTTAGGCAAACCTAGAGAGAAAGGGCCATGAAATACAGGCACACTTCTGTTTCATTGAGCTTCGCTGTATTGTGCTTTGCAGATACCGCATTTTTTCACAAATTGAAGGTTTGTGTCAACCCTCATCAAGCAAGTCTATTGGTACCATTTTTCTAGCAGCATTTGCTTACTTTGTGTCTCTGCGTCACATTTTGGTACATCTCACAATATTTCAAACTTTTTAATTATTATTTTATATGCTATAGTGATCTCTCATCAGTGTGATGTTACTATTTTAATTGTTTTGGGGTACCACAAACCATACCCATATAACACCCTGAACTTAATAAATACATTTCATGTGTTCTGAGTGCTCCATCAATCAGCCATTCCCCCATCTCTCCCCCTCTCCTCAGGACTCCCTATTCACTGAAACACAACAATACTAAATTAGGCCAATTAATAACCCTACTATGGCCTGTAAATTCAAGTGAAAAGAAGAGTTGCATGTCTCTCACTTTAAATCAAAAGCTTAGTGAGGAAAGTAAGGTAGGCTGAGAGTGAGAGATGCTGAAAACTAGGCCTCCTGTGCCAGTTAGCCAAGTTGTGAATGCAAAGGAAGAGTTCTTGAAGGAAATTGAAAGTGCTCCTCCAGTGAACATACTAATGATAAGAAAGGAAAACAACCTTCTTGCTGATACGGAAAAAAGTATTAGTGGTCTGGATAGAAGATGAAACCAGTTACAACATTCCCTTAAGCTGAAGTCTAATCCAGAGCAAGACCCTGCCTCTCAATTCTATGAAGGCTGAGAGAGGCGAAGAAGCCACGTAAGAAAAGTTTGAAGCCAGCGGAGGCTGTTTCGTGAGGTTTAAGGGAAAAGTTCTTTCCACAACATCATCGTGCACAGTGAGGCAGCAAGTGCTGATGCAGAAGCTGCCGCAAGGTATCCGAAGATCCAGCTAGGATCATTAATGAAGGGGGCTGCACTAAACTACATTTTCAGTGTAGACAAACAGCCTTCTTTTGGAAGAAGATGCCATCTAGGGCTTTCGTAGCTAGATAAGAGAAGTCAATGCCTGGCTTCAAAGCTCCAAAGAACAGGTTGGCTCTCTTGTGAGGGGCTAATGCAGCTGGTGGCTGGAGGTTGAAGCCAATGCTTATTTACCATTCTGACAATCCAAGGGCCATTAAGAATTAGGCTAAATCTATTCTGCCTGTGCTTTAAAAATGAAACAACAAGGCAAGGATGACAGAGTATCTGTTTAAAACATGGTTAACTGAATATTTTAAGCCTACCATTGAGACCTACTGTCAGAAGACTCCTTTCAAAATATGACTGCACACTGACATTGCCCTTGGTCACCCAAGAGCTCTGATGGAGATGGACAATGAGATTAACGTTGCTTTCATGCCTGTTAACACAGCCATTCTGCTGCTCGTGGACCAAGGAATCACTTCAACTTTCAAGACTTATTATTTAAGAAATATATTTCATAAGGCTAGGGATGCCACAGATAGTAATTAGATAGTGATTCTACTGATGGATCTGGGCAAAGTAAATTGAAAACCTTCTGGATAGAACTTACCAGTCTAAATGCCAGTAAGAACATTCATGATTTATGGGAAAAGATCAAAATATCAACATTAACAGGAATTTAGAAAAACTTGATTCCAACCCCCACAGACGACTTTGAGGGTTTCAAGACTTCAGTGGAAAAAGTAACTGATGTTGGTGGAAACAGCAAGAGAACTAGAATTAGAAGTTGGAGCCTGAAGATGGGACTGCATTGCTTCAGTTGCATGATAAGAGCTAAACAGATGAAGAGTTGTTTCTTACAGATGAGCAAAGAAAGTGGTTTCTTGAGATGGAATCTACCCCTGGTGAAGAAGCTGTGAAGACTGTTGAAATTACAACAAAGGATTTAGACTATTACATAAATTGAGCTGATAAAACAGTGGCAAGTTTGAGAGGATTGACTCCAATTTTGAAAGAAGTTCTACTGTGGATAAAATGCTATCAAACAGTATCAAATACAGAGAAATCATCTGTGAAAGGAAGAGTCAATCACTGTGGCAAACTTCAATGTGGTTATATTTTAAGAAATGGCCATAGCCTCCCTGACCTTCAGCAACCACCACCCTGATCAGTCAGCAGCCATCAAAATGGAAGCAAGACCCTCCACCAACAAAAACATTATGACTTGCTGAAAGCTCAGATATTGGTTAGCATTTTTTAGCAATAAAGTATTTTTAATTAAGCAATATATATTATTTTAGACATAACACTAGTATATACTTAAGAGACGATAATAACAGTGTAAACATTACTTTTATGCACTGGCAAACAAAAAACTTATTTGACTTGCTTTATTGTGATATTCACTGTACTGTAATATTTGCTGTACTGTGATACTTGCTGTATTGCAGTATTTACTTTACTGCGGTGGCTAGTATATATTCTTCACATAGCTTTTTCTTGTGTCAGTTCTGGGCTTTGCCCAACTCAAGGATAAGTGCACTTATTTTTTCTTTTTAACAAGAGTGAAACACATTTCAAAGATGACCTGTGTATCCAAATATTCAGTCAATAGACTCATTTATATCATTTTCTTTGTAGAAGCTGAGCAAGATCACTTCATCCTTGAGGAAATATTACTCTTGAAAAATATTTTCAAGGTCGGCCTAAATTTGATGAGAAAATGGCAAGCCTATGCCATAAATTCAACAATCACTTAAGTGGTTTTTTTTCTGAAGTTTTCTTCAGAATCTTCTCTTTAGTTTAGAGCTAAAGAACATATTTTTCCAAAACCAGACAGTTAAATACTCCTTCATAAAAATATATCATTGCTCTTTTTCCACCAAAGTAATTTTTGAGTACAGTAGTTAACCCCTTCGATTAAATAGGTACATTTCTCATTTTCTTCGTCCTAGTTTGTGAGCTGTTTCTATTTATACTCCAGATAACCTTCTGAAATACAAAAGAGATTACTCAATACCTTTACTGTCCAAGAGGTGAAGTGCTTTCCATGTCTAAGTATGTTTGGATTGTTACAGAGAAACCTGACATTTGTGAGTCCCCACTAACTCAAAAATGAATTTCCCTAAAGAGTCTGGCAGACTGATCATATAGTCACAAAATATAACTAGAAACAAGACATCCTCCAAATCAACCTTCTAATTTTATATAGATAAAACCTAAAGGTAGTGTTATGCCTAAATCCTTACATTTTTGCAAGAGAACTATGACTTGGCCATTGAGTGGAATAAAAAAGCCCAATAATACACAGAATCTACCAGATTTTGTTTGCCTGGGTTCAAATCTCTGATGAACTGTCTGTTCTACAAAAAAGAAAAAGAAAAAGAAAAAGAAAAAGAAAAAGAAAGAAAGAAAGAAAGAAAGAAAGAAAGAAAGAAAGAAAACCTCTTATTAGAATCATGTCAGGTTGATTTAGAGATTTAGTTTCAATGAGAAATTGAGAACCTCTCTTCAATGATGAAGTATAAATATGAGTGAATAATCATGGCCACAGCTGAGAAGCAACACAATGTAAAAATTCTAAGTTAATAATGTAGATAAAATGTTTGGAAATGAACACCAAAAATGCTGCATTTTGATTAACTACAGACTCACTTGTGCACCATAAATAAAAGTACATATGCTAATTGTTTGAATCACATGTAATTACAATACTGTTGAACTCACACAATTTTAAATTATAAGAAGAGTACATGCTTAGTAATGAAAACATACAAAATAAATCTAAAGAATAGCATAAAAAACCAATACTATCATCCATGTCCATGTTATCCTGTGTTTTTATTTTTATAATCCTATTCAATTTTGCTTAAAAAAGTAAATATTTAGAGCTCAATACTGCCCACTAGACATTGTGAAATCTGAAGAAAAATAGTAAATACGATTTTTTGTTTAAGATGCTTACAAATGAGTTAGGAGGAATGATATGAAGGAAAAAGAATCCCAAAACTTATAATGTGACTTAAAGATACATTCTACAGAGAAAATTCCCTAGTGAACCTACAGAAGGAAGCACAGTTATAGAAAGAGTCAGTTTCACTCAGGTGGGTCTAAGGCTAGGCTGTGAAGAAAGAGATGGTGTGTGGATGTCTCATCAGTAAGGGGTAATATGGTAAACGAAGGCATGAGGAAGGAGCAAAGTTAGGAGTACATCCTAAGGAAATTACATGTAGGAGAAAAGGGTCTTAGGACTCAGCAGGAGTAGAATCAAAAGAGAATACTGGATAAATGATGAGATACAATTCCAGAGTCTCTGAAAGGGGGAAAAATGGTATAATCAAAGCAGAGTGTTTAGAAGAATAGTTTGGCAACAGAATGCAAAATAGCCTGGGGTGTGAAGAGAAAAAGAGTCAAGAGACGCGTTAAAAATTATTGCAATAAATCAAACATAACAGGCTAAAGCCTTAGTGAGAGTGATTAATAAAATTTCTATAATTCCTATGATCTATTGATATGTAATAAGATTAAGATTTTTGAAAACCAAAAGTATGATTTTTTTCCTTTTACTGGACGCTTGGTGGGAAGAGGACAGGAGACAGATACAGGTGAGGAGGATGCATCTATTTCCCTTACTTACGCTTCAGTTCAGAAATAGTATGTTGCATAAACTGTGAGAAGCAATGAGGACATACCGATCTCCACTGTGAGCACGAGGAGGAAAGTGCTGTGCAGGATGACTGTGGAAACAGCCGAGCTTGTAACAGCTTACGAAGCAGACTGATGTGATTAAGCACAGAGATGACTTTGTTTAATCTCCCAGGCCTTCCTCCATTTTTATAGGCCAGCCGCTGGGCCCACTGTAAAGAGGGCCTGGTCACCTTACAATAGAGAAATAGCACGCACTTGGAGCGACAAAGGAAGACAAGGGAGACACTTTCCGGGATGGGTTTACATTGGCTGAGTAAACCAGTGATATTTAGATGGTCTTTACCAAACTGAGAGAATCTGAACTCTGATTTTTACTGACTGTCAACTGCAATCAGCTAGCAGAACACCCATTGGATGGACTCTGCCATTAATCCCCAAGAACCAGCAGAAGGTGAGTGGATTCATTTCCTCTGAACTGCATGGTGTCTTGAAAGCCACTTCTCCATACCTCAGATGTTATTTTAGAGAGAAGGAAAGGAATCTCCAATAAAAAGCAGTCTTCAAGTGAGACTAAGTTAAAGCTAAAGAGACTGATTAAACTAAAGGATTAGAATGAGTTTAGATAAGATCAAAATTAGTTTACCTCTACCCAGAGGAAAGGTGATCAGAACAGTTTGTGAGAATAAGGGACTCCACACTGCTCTCCTCATTTAAGAGTGAAGTGGCAGTAATTTGAGACTGCATTACTAAACCTGTAACTACAGTTTTCCTTTTATGGTTACGGCATGATGGTATCATAAACAAAAGATGCTGAGAGTATACAGAACAATTTTCTTTCCTTAATGAGGAGTCAGAGAATCCTTGCAAGTGGGGAAAAGGTAGGTCCTTGAGCTGGGTACAGTTCTACCACTTTTGGCCCATAATAGCTTCTTGAGTTTACTTTTCTGTCATGGGTCACTGGATGGGAGTCATACATTTCAAAAGAAGTTGGCTGGGAATAGAGGAAAGACGATTTATGAACAGCCTCTCAAGTCGGTGAGACCCAGAATTCGAATGTCCTAAGACTATACTGAAGACAGCAGAAAGAAAAGGAGAGTGTAAGCTGAGGAAAGAATTAGAAAAATTGGTAAAAGTACTGCAGACAAACAAAACTGCAAAAAGACATAGCTTCCCTTCTTCAATGTTAAAGTTACCAAAAAATGTGCCTACAGTGCTAGGGAACTTACAAGCATCTTTTCAACTCAAACCACCAAACTATCTCATTTATCCATATCATTCTTTCCATTTCTAGTATCACTATCTGATCTAGGGTTTCACCTCCACTCACCTAGAATACTATGGGAATTTCCTAACTGGGATACTAAACTCCAGGCTTTCTAACCAGATTATGATAATCTCCACAAAGGCTGGACCACATTAGGTTTATGTAAGTGTGTGAGAGCTGTAGCCACACTCCCTTTCTTCATTCTTAACAGACACTGTTAATTGATTCCAATATTCTTCAGCACAGCACACCATAAGCCTTTACTGATTTATCAGGGTTGTCACACATGATAAAAAATATTTACCAATTCTGGACTGACACATAATAGGCCTAACTCAATGTTTACTGAAGTACTGCAAAGACCCAAAAGTGGAATTGGGGTAATACATAAAAAGGAATTCTTAGTGATAGCTAGGAATTAAGATTCAGAAATAAAACACATACCCAATCATTTCTAAACCTGATACCAACCCAAATCATACCTCTGCTTAAGTTATTTAGATTTAATCATCTAAATAAAAGTGGATTCTTATGACAAAAACTAGCAATTCCAGTGAGAATAACAAAACATGCACAGAAGAACTGAGATGACACAGTGTATTTAGCATCACTTGCTTGTTTTTTGGTTGTTGTTGTTATTTGCTTCAGTTTATAAAATCTTAAAAATATAAAAAAAATAAACATTCAATTTCAGCAGGGAAGAAGTTCTGTATTCTGCTCCATTTGAGGTTAAAGAGAAAAGAGACTTAAGCAGAAATGCAGTTCCACAGAGTTGGAGAAACAAACAAGCAAACACAGGCAATGGCATTTCTCAATTAATGGGATCCTGAAGGCACTGTCAACCACAGTGTCACCCTCCCCACATCAGGACATGGGGTAGGCATAAGAACAAAGCTCAGCCAATCAGACACTCCTCCGGGAATTTGGAGGGAAATGGTTAGAACAGCTTCATCTTGATTAGAATGTCTTAGAGAGACTATTCATAAAACTGTGTTATTGCATGTTCTAGAAATGTCCTTTTCCTGTTCATCCTTGAGGCCTGTGATAGACAGCAAACAAGTCTATGATTGAATCAATGTCCTTCTTGTTCTAGTCTATCTTCTCTATTAAGGTAGGCAGACTCAGGTTCTCTTTCCTATAACCCAAATACAAACACTAATAATAAAAATGAAGAACTCAATTATGATAGAGCAATTTCAACAGAATTACCTTGTAGGACTTCTGAAGATCTGAAAAGTTTTAGAACTTCTTTTTCAATTTCACACCTCAAATCTATTCAATACATAGTGATATAAATTGTTTTCATTTGTGTAAGTAATATAAAGTGTATTTTAAGTACTGACACTGATTTCTGATTATATCTGCTAAAAATAAGTAACATCTTCCACAAAATTGTAAAATCCTGAGTTCCTCTGATATGTGGTTAGATATGTAAAGACAAGCAAAAGCTCCGATTAATATTAAGCTATTACTAACTTCATGAGTCAGTATTTTAAAACTTTTTCTATACTGAAATCATGTATAACATATTTTCTACTAACTTTACAAATTATCAACCACCTATTTTAGAGTAAGCACTATGTATCCAGCAAAAATATAAATAACCCCAAAGCATTCACATATCTTTCCATACTTGCTTCTACCAATCACATCCTCATTCTACATTAAATGTACCAGGAGGGCCAGACTTATGTGACCACTTGTCACATTGCTGCATGAGAACTCAGGCTTGAGGAATGAACATGGGAAAACATGGCAGTGGAAAAGGGAAGCAGGATCCAGAGGAACTGGTTCACAAAAGAAATCTGAAAGCACCCCAAGGTCATGTAAGACAACTGATGTCCATCTGTGTTGGGGCCACGTTTAGTACTTTAGCCTCTCTTCCATTTGCAGTGCTGCCAACTTCTCAAGTACCAGAAGAGGAAGGGTGCAAGGTGTTAATTAGGGTGGTGAGTTCTGCTGCTTCAAAGAAAATTATAAACACTCTAAGACTTATACAATAAAGAAAAAAAATATGGGTCTAGAATCACAGTGTAAGCCAGGCAATAGTCTACTATTTCTGGAAACAATCTTAATCGTTTTAGTGCTTCTGATAAATTAAAAGTAGGATGTCAAAATGAAAGATGTCTTTTTTTGGAGGGGGGATTCTAACAGTCTTGAGACTACTTGAAAGGCTACTTAAAATTTTTTAAAAATGTATTTTGTACTATTAAGAATTTGAAATTATTTGCCCCAAAGGTAACAGAAGAATTCATAAATTTCAAAAGAATACCATATATGGCTAAGCTTCTAGGCATGGTCTATACCCCATGTACTCCAAAAACACTAACTAATTCCTGAATTATAAGAGAAATGAACTGATATAGGACCAGATGGTCATGGGGTGATCTGATCTTGAGCAATGCAAGAGCTATTATCTCTAATAAAATTTCACTCTTACTTGTAATCTACACGTCCCATGTGTTAATTTGATGGCAACATTCACAACGGATGGTAGGGCTGTTACTGGTAATATTCAGAAAAACAGAACAATTTTAAAAGCACCTTCTAGCACAGGAACAAAGGTAAGAAATGAAAATTAGTCGCTATAAAAAATACATGTAATGATATAACTGCATGACAGAAAATCACAGGCTTCTCTGACAAAAATATCAACAATGGCAAAGAGGGATGTGTGTGTGTGTGTGTGTGTGTGTGTGTGTGTGTGTGTCAGCGTACATCTGTGTATGTGTATTCTGCAAGAAAAATCTGAAGAAAGAAGGGCATGGTGGGTGAATGCATTTAATGTGCCCAATAGTGACCCTGGCAAAATCGGCAGCTGAGGACAGCAACAGAATGGACTAGGAACAGCCACTGGAAATTGTTTATAAAAGACGTATATAAATCTCAACTATCAAATCAAATTATTACCATATGTACACATCAATATATTTTTCTCATTTAATTTCTTTAGAAGAAAAGAGCTCACTTTAAAACAACCTACACATTAGATTAAGCTCCCAGATATTTACCACAATTCTCTCATCATTAGGGCAGAAGAAACACAAAATTAACTTTATTTCTTCTAAATGTACATTACATTATGTAGGTAGTAGATAATATCATTAGTAACAACATTTCAAAACATTTCACTATGTACTTCAATTTCCTCATTGCACTAAAACGTACAATTTCAGAGTCATCCAATATATATTTCCCAAATTAGGATATGCTTCCTTTACAACATGGATGTCATTAAAGCAATTTACCTGAGCTGGCTAAGCAAAGAAAGCTGGGTGGCTGAATCTTAACAGCTTTACTAGTTTCATAAAATAAAACTAAACATATTTGCTGGGGAAGAGGGGGAGATTCAGGAGGAAACACTATTGCACGGAAGAGAAAAGCTGTCTTGTATCTAGCTATTTTTACCAAGCTCTGACCTACCCTGACACAAACCATTACAATAAAATTTTAAGCACCATGCTTTCCAATCATTCAAAATGCAGCCACAGTTACTGTTCTAAAGACCTAAGTGAACAGCTCATTTCTACTGGTTAACATCCTCTCTGGCTTCCCTTTGTCTACAGAATGAAGTCCAAGCTTTTGAAATTATCCTTCCCTATCCCATTCGCTAAACTTTCCAAATGCCTGACGTCTTCAGCGTCTCTTGAACAACATAAGCAGTTTAATTATTTCGTTTTTTTTTTTCAACCTGTTGTTTTCTGTGTCAGAAATGGCCTTATATCTCATTCACCATACCTGGAAAATCCTTCACTGGCTTTTATAAACTACCTCAACTGATTTCTCCTTCCCTTTTTCTTTGAAGGTTTTCCAGGCAGCTCTTGATTTTGGTGTTTCTACAATACTTTGGAGGTATCTCTCCAAAAGTACCTATGAAAATTTACCCTAGCAGTTTGCTTTCATGGCTATCTTACTCTTTCGACTGAAGAACCCATTTTTCACCCATTTCTGAATTCCAAACACCTGGCACAATAGAAGGAAACTGGATAAAAGCTACTCAATGACTAGCAGGTGGAAGAATGTCTTGCATTAAAGTTTGTCTGGTTTCAGGTACTACACTGGAGGTGTACAAAAAACAACTTGAGTTCTTAAAAAATTATGTGACTGACAGGAATGAAGGATATAAAGAACTCTGACATCAACAGGTTCATTGCTTAGTTTATCCACATTGATAAAACAATTTTACATGGACCATGCTAATAAAAACTATTATGTATTCTCATAGGTAAGGTATTAAAATGTACATCGTTTAAGAAAATCCAATAAATTGAAATCACTGAATATGAGAACAGTTAGAAAATTCTTATCTATTACTCAAAGCTATACTTCATTAAACAATAAGGTCTGTACCCGTCAATATTCTATTGATTATGTTCAGTAGCTGAAGGGATAATATTCAATTAATGATTTTATGATTCCTTATTTTTATTACCATGTTAAACTTATTACACATTAGGGATTATTATTACATACATGTATTATTATACATTAGGAATTGCTTAGCACTTTTTAAGAATGATCTATTACTATAATTCTCGTAACAGGGGTGCCTGGATGCCTCAGTTGATTAAGCATCTGACTCTTGATTTCAGCTCAGGTCATGATCTCAAGGTCAAGGGATCAAGCCTCCCTTTGGGCTCCATGCTCAGCTCAGAGTCTGTTTGAGATTCTTTCCCTCTGCTCCTCCCCCTGTTTACACGTGCTTGCACGTGCATGCACTCTCTCTCTCTCAAATAAATAAATCTTTCAGTTTGTCTCCCTCTCTGGTTTTGTCTTGTTTCATTTTTTCCTCTCAAACCGTAAAAGACTCTTAATCATAGGAAACAAACTGAGGATTGCTGGAGGGGGTGGGTGGAGGGATGGGGTAACTGGGTGAAGGACATTGGGGAGGGCATGTGTTGTAATGAGCACTGGGTATTATATAAGACTGAGGAATCACAGACCTGTACCCCTAAAACAGATAATACATTATATGTTAATTAACTGAATTTAAATTTTAAAAAATCTATAAAATTTTGAATGTGATCCAAAAGGATACAGTTTTACAAAACTGATGGCCTGTTTTCTTAGCCAAAAATAATACTGATTACATCTAATATAGTACATCTAATGTTCAAGAATTAAAAGTTTTAATTAGGCTTATCAGAAATTTAATATGGAGACTGTGCTCATTTTAATGCTTAAGTCTCACCTTTTTATCTTTAGTAAGGATGACTTACAGATAATTAACACACATGATACAAGGAAAGCACAAATAATCTCTTTAAATGATTCAGTGGTTTCTTTGTGCCAAATTACACAAATTGTTATCCTGACCTACTAAAAATATATTGTTTAATCAAAAATAAATATTTCAAAAAAATTTAAAAAATTAAAAAATGGGAAAGCGAAGTTTGGAGTAACTGTTTCCAAGTCTGCGTGACACAGTAGTGAAACAAGGATCCAAACCCAAGTGGTCTGATGCCAACATTATGGTATTTTCTAAGAATGAAAGGTGATGAGGGGGAGAAAAATCACATGACAGTTGTCCTTCCCACCTTGTGATCCGATTCATAAACACTCATACTTGCATTCATCTTAAATTCTAGCTAGTCTCTTAAGTGGTATGGAACAATTTAGTAGAAAATTTCAATGATGAAAGAGTTCCAGCTTAAAAATAAAGGGATATTTTCTTTCACTTAACTTCAATAACCAACTCTATACCCAATGGTGATTGAGAAACTAGCATTTCCCTCATTTCACCAAACCTAGTGTCTTGAGTGCTTACTATTTCTTAACATGAGTCGAGGGTGCTTGGAAAATCTTATATTTTTTACTAGTAGCATGAAACATACAGAAATATTTAACACTTAGGTGTTTTTAATATTTATTCAGCAGCAATTCTAAAAGGCCATTAAAATACGGCATGGAGGATCTCCACTTCCAGAATGGCAGTATGAGGAGCTCTGTAGTTCTATTTCCCAGGAAAGAACCATAGCTGGTAAAAATTATTAAAACACACACACAAAAACAACCATTTAAATTGTCCTAAGGGTATATAGCAAATTGTCCTAAGAGGATAGAGCAAATGAAGAAACATTTATTCAATAAACTCCACTAAATTGCAGTAAGAACAAGGAGAGTCTATGGCACTACTGCCTCCCTCCCCCTTCCACATCTCAGCATAACGATGGCAGCTCCAATCTGAGCAAGTGTGGCCAATAAAGTGGGGCAACTTTACTCCCAGGTCCTAGTCAAGGGCTGTGATATCTTCCCAAGATCAGTAGGACACCAGAAATACTCATCTCCTGCAGTTCCATGGTGAGTGTTACAGAGGCTAAATTCCTGATGAATGCAGCTAAGAGAATAGGGTTTCTCTTCTTCCATTCCTCCCCTCCAACACACACACACACACACACACACACACACACACACACTCACTCACTCATAGGACAGAGGCTCTACTGCAGATTTGACATGCTCAGAATACAGGAGCTGGGCCCTGATCACCCTCACACCATTTCATTCATAGGGCAGAAGTGCTATTCTGGGAGAGGTCAGGTAAATAGACCAGAGACTATAGGCCCTATCCAGCATACTGCTCATAAAGCAGATATGCCAGTGCATGAGAAGCAGCCTATTTGTTCTGTCCCCAGTGTGGGAGCAGCGGGCTCAGAGATTTTGCCCAAGGGCAGAATCAATCAATAAGAGAGACCTGAAACATTCTTCAGATAACTGACTTTATTTGAAACAGAGTAGAGGGACGTTCAAGCCTAAGGGTACTCTTGAAAACAATGGATGTTTTGGTGGTAAGCATTATGAGCAACAAGCTAAACCACAGGGTAGCTAGTTTACTACAGAGAACCAAGGAAGAGATAGCTATGAAGAGCCCTTCTGATGTCAGGAAAAAAATCAAAGACTTGCCTAAAAAGCTGCCTTGCAAAGGGGCAAGAGTTTAACTGAAACAGAATGTAGACTGATTTATACCTTCAGGTATCATCCAAAACAACAGAGCAATTAGCAGACAATTAATGGAGCCTAAAAACTGGGTCCAACACCAACAAAGGCATAGAATTGAACAGAGAGACCAGGGAAAGAGACTAAGAAAGACTTCCTAAAACTCTGTCAACCCTGAGTGACTATCACATGTCTAAAGCTATACCCTCTGAGGAGTGGCATAAGAGGCTTCATACTGTGGGGGAAATACACTTTGTTGTTCATCTAGTAACAGAACGAACAAACAAAGAAACAACAATCCCCAGACTGCGTTTGAGGAGTATCACTCACTATCCAGAGTTGCTATAACATATTATCTGAAATGTCCAATTTTCACCAGGAAAATTACAAGACATTCAAAGAAACAGGAAAACCTGTCCCATACATAGAAAACTAAGCAGGAAACAGAAAATGCCTGTGAGAAGAATCAGATGTCAGATTTAACAAAGTAATCAAAGCAGCCACTGTAAATATGTTAACAACAATCAAGAAAAACATGTTTAAAAAAGTGAAGGAATATACAACGACAGTGTTCCATGAATTAAAGATATTAATAAAAAGATAGAAATTAGTAAAAACAAACAAATGAAAATTCTGGAGTTAAAAATTACAATAACTAAAATAAAAAAACTGGCTAGAGTGCCTCAAGAGTAGATTTGAACTAATAAAAAATTGGCAAACTTAAATAGTTCAATAGAGAATATGCAATCACAGGAAAAGAGGAAAAAAAATAAGGAAAAATTAACAAAGCCTTAGAGAGAGTTGGGACACCATTAAGCACACAACATACATGTAATAAAACACCAGAAAGAGAGGAAAGGAGCAGAAAACATGTTCTCAAGGAAATAATAGTTGAAAACTTCCAAAATTTGATTTTTTTTGAAAAACCATTCATCTATACATCCAAGAAGTTCAACGAACTCCAAGTATGATAAACACAGAGACATCCATGCAAAAACACATTATAGCAAAAATTCTGAAAGAGAGATTTTTGAAATGGAAAGATTTTCCATTTGGGAAAATAACTTACCACCTGGAGGAAATTCCAATAACATTAACAGTTCACATTTCAACAGAAACTAAGGAGGCAAGAAGGCAGTGGGATGACATATTCAAAGTGCTGACAGAAACAAATTACCAACCAAGAACCTCATATTCAGTAAAAAAAAAACAAAAAAACAAAAAAACAAAACACTTTTGAAAATAAAATTGAAGTAAAGATTTTCCCAAACAAAATCAGAGACAGTCTGTTGCTAGCAGAACCGCCTTAACAAAAAATACATTAGATAGAACTACCGAAGTCTTACTTCAATTCCTTTTTCCTTTCTTCCCTTTGTCTTTCTTTCTTTTTCTTTTTTTTAAGAATTTATGTATTTATTTGAGAGAGAGAGCACAAGCAGGAGGAACAGCAGAGAGAGAGGGAGAAGCAGGCTCCCCACTGAGCAGGGAGCCCATTGTGAGACTCAATCAGGATCCTGGGATCATGACCTGGGCCAAAGGCAGACACTTAACCGACTGAGATACCCAGGCACCCTGCTTCTGTCTTTCTGTATTAGTTTCTCTGTTCCTACATTGATTCCAATATTCTAACTCAGAGATCAAATATATAGTTGGGAAACAGAAGTAGATGGATGATCATATGGCATGCTCAGATAGGTAGGCACTTCAGAAAAAGCACTCTAAGTATATATACACAGAGGAATCTAGAACAGTGCATAATGGGGATATATACTTCTCTGTGTAGCACCTGTACAGAAAGTACAAAACTTGGTTAAATGGTTATAAATGGTTATTGAGATTTCTTAATGGGTATATAAGTCTTCATTTATTATTCTCTACTTTGTATGTATTTAGAAATTTCTGTAACAGAAGTTTAAGGTAAAAAAAATCTATAAGCAGAATGCTTCTTTCTAGTGTGTTTAGAAAATATGGCAGCTTTATTAAAAAACAAAAACAAAAGCAAAAAAAAAAAAAAAACCTCCACATGCATCAGGAAAGTAGTACTGGGTAAAGGCTGATGATGCACCAGAAATTGGTTTAGATTGTAAAGCTCAATCTCCACTCATGAAGATAAAAACGAGAGTAAGGCCCATGTATACAAGCTATTACCAAACACTGGGCCTGCACGTAGCTCTTTTAATTTAAGGCTCAGGGAGCAGAATGAGGTGTCTATAGAAATTTTCTGAATCTATATGGATACAATGACCTCCAGGCTTAGAAAGCTAATGAGTCTGAATTTTTTACACAGAAACCAGAGAGAATTTTAGAGAATGTCCTGATGCAATCCATGAAATACCAAATTGCATGGCCTTGATAAAAAAAAATTCTAGGGTCAAGAAAACCATAGAGAAGAGGATGAAATGAAGGCAAAAATTAAAAGGGAATCTTAATGAAGTAAAACAAGAATGTGATAAAATTGCAAAATGTAATAGATGGATGAAAACACACCACAGAGTTGTAAAGAGAATATACATGACATTAAATCAAGTCAGTATAAAATTCTACTGTTTGAAATTTTATTGATTTTATTATTTCTTCACATTAAGCACACCTCCAAGTACTGTTAATTATTACTTAAATAAAATGTCTCTACATATTTACGTTCAATTTCCACTATAATATTCATATTCTAGAATTTCACCATCTCATAACTAAATCAGAGAGGCAACCATTTACCTGGTCTCAGACATTAATGCTTAATTATATATTATCAGGTATGAATCTTTAACTGATTTATGTTTATCATTATACATAACTTTTCCAGAGCAAATTTCTTAGAGATTTCATTATGGCACTCTTTAGGGTTGAGAAAAAATTATTTAACACTTGGAAACAAGTTCTTTTCAAGAAAATCAAATGCAGGCATGGCTGTTGTATATCACTTTACAAGTCAAGGATTATTTAAATTTGTAGGAGAACATACCTGTGTTTGATTTCACACTTTTACTGGCATAGTAAAAAAAATATTCAAATTACCTATAACCAATAAGGTAAACTTAAGTTTCCTTTTGCTCTTGAAATTCAGTTCCATATCATGGCATTTAACTAACTCTAGTACAATACCATTCTCTTGTCTGAAAACATACTATATTAAGTCAATATGAATTATATATAAAAACGTACACAACAAAGACTATGTAATGGAAATAATTTTCTCCATATGTCACATATCACTTGTTTTCAGAAGTCCTGCTATTGTTTATTTAAACTTCAAAGGGGTGCAATTTTTTTAACTAAAAAAGTTCTAGTACTTGTCTATTTCTGAATCCGTAAAGCTAAGTTCTTGCACAGATTAATTTGATTGGATTTTTTTTTCTAGTATACAATTTAGCTTTGGTTTTGAAATGACAGCTGAAGAACAACCACACAATACTACCAACAAGGCTAGTTTATAAAGAAAATTTAAAACACATGAAATTATGCAATTCCTTCAGTGGCAGAAATATATATATATATAGCTTAGCTACCTTCACTATATGACTTGTAATTGCAAGGAAATCTATTCACTCATAACTCTAATGTGGTATATCATCAAACCCTGCATCTGTTCAATTTAAAATAAGCATGCTCATCAGACCAGGTGTTAAGATTTCCAAACTGATTAGTAAAAGCACTTTATAGTTTGGTACAGTGTTTTATAGTTTGTAAAACACTTCCAGAATTATTGCTCAATGGTTCAGTTAGTATTAAACATTTACCTATTGTGTTAAGTATTATATTTTAACAATAAAAATATTGCATTTATGGATATAATTAAAACTATGGGTTAGCTTTCTTCAGAGATTAAATTAAACCTATAGGGGCACCTGGGTGGCTCAATAGGTTAGGTGGCTGCCTTTGGCTCAGGTCATGATCCTGGAGCCCTGGGGATTGAGCCCCAAGTCAGGCTCCTTGCTCAGTGGGGAGTCTGCCTCTCTCTCTCATTCTGCTCCTTCCCCCGCTCCTGCTCGTGTGTGCGTGCTCTCTCAAATAAATGAAATATTTTAAAAAATAAATTAATTAAACCCATATTTTTCAAAAAGCTGCTGCCATAGTAAAACATTTCATATATACAATTTAAGGACTTGACATATTTAACTCCATTATAAAAATCTAGAACACACTCTTAAATAAGCCAATGTTTTTGATTTCATCCTAGGTCAAAGTAACCTCACATAATAACTATTTATTAAAAATAGTTAATGTTTAGGGGCACCTGGGTGGCAGAGTCAGGTAAGCCTCTGACCCTTGATTTCAGCTCAGGTTGTAATCTCAGGGTCTTGAGATGGAGCCCCATGTTGGGCTCTACAGTCAGTGTGGAGTTGGCTTGAGATTATCTCTCTCCCTCTCCCTCTGCCCCTCCCAGTCATGCTCAATCTCTCTTTCTCAAATAAATAATAAAATACATCTTTAAAAAAAGTGTTTATAAGTAACTACTATCAAAATCATTTTAACAGTAATATTTACTATGTACAATATCTGAGAAATATTGATAATAGCACCGTGTAACATAATCTACAGAACATTCCATTTTTAAATATCTTAACATTTTGTGATATTTTATTTAATCTTCATGACAATCTGAGGAGATTAATAGTGAAGTATATATTAATTTGTTCAGGGTTAATATATAAGGTGTTTGAGGAGGAAAAATTCTGGGAGACGGTAAGTTTCAAATGCGACCATCAGATCTGGTCTTGAACTAGAGCAAAAGAGAATGAAAACGGGGCATTTGTGGGGGCAAGGCAATGCATTCTTTCACTCTTTCATTCAATCATCTATTATATACTGAGAAATTAACTTGCATCACGAACTGTGCTAGATTCCTTGCATTTTCAGAGCAGACGAATTAAGACAGAGCTGAGGTGCATTCAACTGGTAGATGGAGAAAAGGGAACCAGTAAAACAAACTAGAATGTGATGTAAGAGACTTCAATGTGAGGTTCTATTAAAGTCAAGGGAGGGCACAGGATGGAGAAAATACATTTTCCTTGTTATTTTCATTCTTCTAGATGGGGGATATTTGAACATCTTTAGGTAGTGACAAAAAAAAAAAAAAAAAGCCAGCTGGGGTTGAGAAGGAGAATTTGGAGATGGTCACCAAAGAGAATACCTCAGCTTAAACTGGAGAAAGCATGCCAGAGGGGAGGTGACAGGATGAATGAGTACGTAAGTCTATGGAAGAAATGAAAAAAATACCCATTTGATGGCCTCTATTTCTTTTGATAGTTGGAGGTAAAGTTACCTGTTAACAATGAAGGCGAGGGAACAGGCTCAGAGGCTTGAGGAAAAAAGAGAGAATACTGAAACCTCCATGATAGCAAATAGGTATGGGCCAGGAGGAAAATGCCAAGAAAATCCACAAAGGCTTACTGTAATGAGAACACACACAGAGGTAGTGACAATAATTTACAGGGATATTAATCTTCATGATTGTGTGGTTCCTCTATTAAGCTGTCAGGGTGTAAGGCTTGGACAAGCAGATAAATTTATGTGACTTGGGTTTAGGCAGATACATACAAATTGGTGCAATGGGGGAAAAGGGTAACTTTTTAGAAAATTTGTTTTGAAAGTAGTTGTATAAATGCAAAGATGACACAGGAAAAAGAATTTGAGTCAGTGCCATGCTGCCAGGTCCAAAGAATGGATCATGTGTTACTTCTTTTAGCAAGTTTGGGAAAGTAATTTTACTTTAAGGAACAAAAAACTCCTACAGACTTCCATTAAGTTTAGATCTGAAAAATAATCTTTTATGGTTTACCTTACTATAAAATCATATACTTACTTATATTTTAGCATGTTCAAACCATTACTGTAGTTTATTTCCAAATTTTAAAAGTGTCTAGCATTTCTGAGTTTTAAATGTCCTAAATTTGTTTTCATGTATTTACAATGTCAGTTTGTAAGTTTACTTAAATTTGGAAATTTTACATTATGTCTAAGAGCTAGTATTAGAAAAAGGTAGATGTCTCCACATGATGACAGTTTTGACAGTGATTAATCAAGATATTTAAAAACATATTTATATCATTTTTATCTTCCCTTACCTAATTATTGTACAGTAATAATACAAATGCTAGGCTTCCTAAATTAGGTTTCACAAGAATATTTTTAAATGGTTTTTCTCAAAATAATGTTATTCAAATGTTTATATATTACAGTCAAAAACTAAATAAAAACAAAAATATTTTTATAATCTTAGATGCGAAACTTCAACCAAACTATTTTCAAAATATGTTTAAATAGGTGTGTTGTTGCCTCAACATTGTACATGACATTAAAAAAAAGAGAATGATATAACATCAGTCATGCAGAATTTTTCATACATAATTGAAAATAAACACTTTCTTCATAAACCACACTTATTTTTAAAAAAGTACATGTTGGGTAAAGCTGATGAGATTAAAGATATAGTTTTGCAGTGTTGGTCCAACTATTTCCACCAAAATTATAAATATGAAGAGAAAATTCTTTTTCCCAAAAATGGTGGTTGTAATTTTGCACACCTCATGCTATCCATATGACTGGTATTTATGCTGAAATCAATGACAAATGTTCTTAAGTGAGTAACAATGCATGCACTTTGATTTCAAAACTACATAGCTTCTATTAACAGTCTAAAGTATAACTGCTTGTAAATTTATTTAAACCTACCTTCCAAATATGCTCCTTCAATTTAAACCAATTTGACAAACATTTATGGAGTCTCTCCTTTATAAAGTAAGTAAGTCAAGCAGAGAAAGACAATTATCATATGGTTTCACTCATGAGGACCATAGGGGAAGGACGGGAAATCCAAAGGGGGAGAAACCAGAGGGAGAGATGAATCATGAGAGACTATGGATCCAGGGAAACAATCTGAGGGTGTCAGAGGGGAGGTGGATGGGGGGGAGGGGATAAAAGTGCTATGGGTATTAAGGAGGGTACGTGCTGTGATGAGCACTGGGTGTTATACACAACTAATGAATCACTGAACATTACACCAAAAACTAATGATGTACTATACAGTGGTTAACAGAACACACACACACAAAAAAGACAATGTGTTTAGTATTGGGGATAACAAAGCGAATAAAACCACTAAACATGCCATCACATATTTCACAATCTAGGAAAGGACACCACTATGATCAAACTGTTCAAGACGGAAAGTGCACTAGAAAAAGGTAAAAAGCTGAGGGAACACAGGGAACGGTACATACAACTGTGACTTCAGGAACTGGAGCATCTAAGCTGAAAAAACAATGAATATTGAATAATGAGAAGTAAAAGGAAAAGGAGAAAGGGGGGATCTCAATCAGTAGCATATGCTGAATAACAGTGACACAGGATAGATTTGTAATGAGAACAAAAGTTATTTTAAAATGAGTATTTTAAGCTTTCTCCCATTTCCCTGACTTTAACAGAAAAGAGCTCTTGCTTATAGCGCTAGCTTCTGAGCTTTCCTTTATTGTAAACAACAAAACAAAAAACTCAGTAATGAGTGAAGAAGAAAACTAAAGAAAACAAACAGGCTAAATTTACTTACAGGTAAAATGTTAAGGGCGATAAGGTAGAAAAATAAACACTGCTGTGCAAGAGAGACTGAGACACTGTCCTTCCAAATAATGTAAGATGCTGCGGAGACACTAATGGCAGGCAAGAATATTTAAGATGTTAGCTGTGAACTATGAATAGTTCCTCCTACCACCTTGGTGTTTCATTGTGAGATAAATTAATTTTGAAATACTTTTAATTCACCCTTTTGAATATCAGACTGTCTCCTTCAACTTGACATCACTCAAAGACTGGGTCTCATGAAGCCTGGGGATCATTTAGGTTACACAAGACTGGAGGGCTACAAAGGAGTGTGACAGGGAACAAGAAGAACATATGTGGGACAGACTATATAATTCTGAATGCCACTTCAAAAAGCTTATTACCGATAGACAATGGGAAATCATGAAAAATGCTTAAGCATGTGACCAGGTATGCATTTTAAAAAGAGAAATCAAGCAGCAGTGTGTAGGATACTACATAAATAAGAAAGATGATGAAGGTCAGGGAGGTAAATATTAGAAATAAAAGGTGATAATGATTCCAGATATATTTTGAAGATATAAACAACTGATTATAGCAACAGGTAAGATTATTTGATGAGAAAGAGAGAAAAATAAAAAATTACTATTTCAGTTTCTCCAGCTGAGTACATTTCATTCTGGATGACCAAACATTACAAAATTATCTTGGGAAGTTATTAGGCATATGAAAATACTACTCTGCAAACTGACTATTTGTCCACTATATCCTCCTCAAAACAAATTCCGTATTTTTTCTCATAAAGACAATCCAACAATGCTACCTTATTTTTTTGTATCATTTCCCAACATGAAAAAGTAGTATCTTACCTTTGAAAAATTAAATAGAAATATTATTAAAGACTGAATTTATAGGTTGAATTCTTAAATCTAGACACAGATTTCAAAATCTCCCTTTCAGCCTTTTAAAGTAGAAATAACATTAGCATGTAAGTTATCTGTATGTCTCAACCCCTCATGTTTAGAATTCCTAACTTCCAAGAAGTTAAAACCTAGCTCATGGTCAATCACAAAGGTCTCAATGGTACTACCACTATGAAATTTCCTTCCCCTACTCTCTACAAATCATTACTTTTGCATTCTTCCATGCATTCATTTGCTCATTAATGTGACAAACACTTAAGTGCTAATAGTTGACACCACTGTGGAGTGTTAGTCATCAATAAGTCTAATGGTAGTGAAAAAGATACGTGACTAAACAAGCAAATGCAATGAATTATGTTAACAAATTAGAAGATGAGATTTAGGATCTGGTGCCCAATTAAAAGGTCAGGGGTGAATGGAAGGAAGAATGAGGGTAAAAAGAGTATTAAAATGTGCCCAGGATTACTGATGTTGAAAGCTTTCTTAGTGAAGGGGTCATGTATTATGTATCTTCATAACTGGGTATTTTTTTTCTAACACTCAGGAAGCACTTGGTAAACAGCTCAATAAATAAATTTCTACCTTTCCCTCAGTAGACTGTAAGCATCTTGAAAAGAGCAAGTGTGAATATATTTGAAATCCTTCACTGGACTTTTTAATATATATTTGCTAAACATAAGTAAAACATACTTAATAACTAGTGCATTTTGGTGTCTTCTTTCTTTTGATATTATAGTTTACTACCTGGGCTTTCAAAATGACTAAAGCTGTATTACCTTTTTTGGGTGTGTGTGAACTACCTCTTGATGTCCTTTCTCTACAGCTTTATATTTTATTTTTTTAAATAAAAGATTTATTTACTTATTTTAGAAAGGGGGGTGGGGGACGGAGCATAAGCAGGGCTTGATCCCATGACACTGAGATCACAATCTGAGCGGAAACCAAAGCCCGACACTTAACCATCTGAGGCGCCAGGATATAGCTTTACATTTTAAAGTATGTATGCTTGTGGATTGGTTTTATAAGCAGTTTATGCAAACAAGATATTAACCATTTGTAAAACAACAGATCGATGCATCTCAATACACTGTGAATTGGGCTGGCAACAGAAGATGTTTTATCATTTTAATGACATATTTCCCCTTGGTTGGCAGCTACTCCTGGTCCAACCCTACTATTTACCTTCTCCAGTCATTGAAAATCTCTGACTACAATAGTTAGAAAGAAAACAGAGAAATGAAAATTATGAAAGTAATAGTAAAGCTTCTAAATAATCTTGTGATTCAGTAACATAGGGATGACACAATCAGTGAATCAGGGGAATTCATGAACAGCTGAAGTAAAGCAGGCTCACTGAAGTCAGGAGCAGGTACAGATCCAACCCTAGGGTCATTTTTCTCACACATACATACACACACATAAAATCCCTTCCTACTTCTAGCTAGAATAATTCTGTCATGTGCTACCTGATATCTCAATGAGGTATTTACCTTGCTCTTTAAAACTATGCCAATAACTTCAGGTAATTTGAGGATTTCCAATGATCAAGTCGGTGGAATGACAGTTCTAACCAAAACCTTCCTCCCAGACTTAATTCATCAGCTAAATTGTGGACATGAACATTTTGATCAGAAAGATAAGAAGAGAAGGAGTTCAGTGCACAGAGTATTTTGGTAGGTAGAACTGGACTGAATCAGTTGAATTAGTTTATGAAATTATGGGCTAATTATGGAAAGATCAGCCCTAAGTCAAAAAATGATTGTTATACTTACTAAAAATGAGTGTATGTGTATTCCTATGTGAATATGCTTTATGAACTCAAAAATTACAGCTATAATAAAATGTGCAATTGTTCTTAACTACTCAAATTACCAATTGCTTATTCATTTGCAACCTCCTATCAAGACTTTAATTATATTACTTCATCTGTCTTCTCCTTCTTCCATTTAAACAACTAGATTTTAGATTGAATGTGTAAATCTGTGTGGGAAGTTGAAGTATTCTAGTATTTTTGCTTTTGAGATAAAACAAGATTATCAAGTAACATTTAGCCCACTTCTAGATTTCCACAAACAAGGAAAGGTGTTACCAACTGAGCCATTTGAAACTCAAGGGTACAGCATACTGAAATCAGAAATCAACTAAACCCCTTTGTTACATCCTGTTAATGTTTTTTTAAAGACCACGGATGCTGCTGGTGATAATAAATGTTCATATAACCGTCCTAAATCCATGGGGTAAGTACAGTGAGATTTCATTTAGATCCTTTGCAGTATGGTAACTACTGTCTTGATTTTGGTAGCTGTTCTAATTAAAGAAATAAGCTCAATACTAAAAGTCTTACCGACTAATGCAAAGGCATCCCAACATCATCCTTTCAACAGGATAATCAAATTCCTTCATGCTTGATCTTTCAGTTGAAATCCCAGAAGTTCAAGTTCAAAAGCTTTGTCGTCTTTCCCCAAAAATGTTTGTTGATCAAGCTTCAGGTAATACTCTATTTTCTCAAAGACTCTTTGCTTTATCTTTTTACATTAAGCTCTATGAAACCTGTGTATTTTTAGATATGAGTGAATCAGGTGGCCATTTATAGAAATGATAGTTTCTTTTATTCTGATCCTGTTTTGCTCCCATTTTATTTATTCTACATGTTGTCATGTAGTGAAGCTATTACAGTTAACATTTTGAGTGATGAGGAGGTTGACAGGAAGTTCTAAAACGCAGAAAATTCTGTTGGCTGGAGAGTTAATGTTTAATAGTTGTTCTGGCTTTCCATAGTAAAATACACACGTATATTAACCTGGGAAAAAATATGTTTTCCTAGGCAAAATCTGCACAAACCAACCATAGAGAAAAAGAAGAGTCAATCTAATCTTCATTAACATAAAACAAAATGATGGTAGACTTTCATCACTGGTTTGTACAGTGAGAATTTCCCTGGAGAAATTTTCTCATGAGCAAAGTTTCTACCCTATCCCTGCTCTTCAAAACATTCCTTAGCATGATTGCTGATGCAACTATTTCACTTCTAATAATGTTCATGGACACAATTTCTCTTATTCTACAGTTCCCAGATACAGGATGGACCACAAATAATATTCCAAGCCCAAAGAGAGGTGGGCCAATCAAAAATAAAGGAGCTATCAACTGTCTTTTTGACGGGGACACAAACTATGAGTCAAAGAGAGTCGCATTCTGCTTAGAAAGTGGAACAGCTGTAGGAGACATATGGAGCTGCTGTGGAAGAGAAGCTGCCTGGTTCGTGGAATAAAACCCCAATCAAAGTGATTGATGCTGGATAAGATGCAGAAATTGAGCAGATTCTCTTCTGAGGAGAGTCTCTCTGCAGATAAGTACAGTGTTCTAATGAATGGGACAGACTGTACTTAGTACCTGAATGCCCCTAGGATAAATGTCAATTTTACCTGAATGTTGTATTAGCCACAAGTCACTTTTTTCTAGTACTAAATATAGAACCCAAAGAAAAAAATGATTTAAGACTGCCATAATCAGAAATGTATATATAAAACTGCAATTCATAATGCCATCCTCCAAATTGGCATTTCAATTAGAGATAGGACATTGTATACATTTTACGTAGGGATGGCTTAAGTATACTTTTCTTTCATACTTGTAACATTAACATTTTGGTCATTCTTCATAGACAGAACATGTTTTATAGCTACACTGAAGAACATAATAATAAACATAACTTGTAAGCCCTGGTCACACATATAACGAACTTAAATTTAACTACTATGTATCATATCAAAGCTAAACAGAGAATAAGGTTTTAGGAGTTATCAGGTAACACCAAATGTTGATTCACAGTGTTTATTTTAAATTATCTGTTTGGCTTCTAATTTTACTCCTAGAAGCTGGCTCTGGTGACACCCTCCAACTCTCTACTCAAATCTCAGCCATTCTGAACTATCCATCCAGCTAAAACTGCCTAATAAATGTGAATCAATAATAAAATTAGGCTAACAAAACACAATCTGCTTCAAACTATCACAACTCATTCCCAAGACTCTGGGTT
The DNA here is from genome assembly GCF_023065955.2 of Ursus arctos. Classification (NCBI taxonomy): domain Eukaryota; kingdom Metazoa; phylum Chordata; class Mammalia; order Carnivora; family Ursidae; genus Ursus; species Ursus arctos. Next base: position 23,737,505 of record NC_079873.1, on the reverse strand, counting down.
AGTCACTTCATTAGATTATATTGCTACCCTTGCAGTCCATTAGTATAGATTATCAAAGACTAAAAAAAATACATAAGCCCAGGAGACTTGACTAAACTGCATTAGGTAAAAAATAAGCTATAAATCAAAAGAGAAATGGATAAATGTGCTATGTGAATATCAAGATGAGATCATCATTTTTGTTTTAATCATTGGGTCCTGAACAGATCTCAATAACGTGCCATCAATTTACTTAGACATTATAACTAAGAAATAAAATGAGAATCCTTAGGCACTTTAATTGCCCTAATGTGCATTCAGCTGCCAGGATAGGAATTACCCCCTGGAACTAATTTTTGGAACTTCAATTAACATTTTCAGATCAGTAGGGTAACACTAATTACATTAACACGGTCATTTATATAAATGAATCCTACTGGTTTGAAAGAGTTAAAGTGATAATTTCATCTAATTTATTTTAAAAAATGGAAAAATAAAACTTTCTACTTATGTAAATGGGATTTTTAAATACTCTCACAGCCTAAAATGTAATAAATTATTTTTAAACTTCAGAATAATTAAACTTTCATAACTACTATGTTTCCCTATGTCTGATAATGAATAACAGGTTCACAAATGAAGAAAAATTACTGAGTGCAAGTAATATACATATTAACAGGTGGTGCAAACAGTTACTCTTCTGCTAACACCAGTGCCCAGTACTACTCAAAAATATTAGAATAAACACTTATATTGGAGATTTAAACTAAATCAGCACTAGTGTTTTATTGAAGTTAAGTGTTGTGGTAACTGCAAGCTGTAGAAGAATGTACATGAAAATGCACAAATTTCTATTGTTAATATCATATATATATACATATATATATATATATAAGTGAATATATATGTATATATACATATTAGTGACGGGATGTCTCTATCACTCCGATTCAAAATCGATTGTAAATTGACTCAAATCTTCCATAATATTGTCCTTAGCCATGAGCTTGAAAAATACATATATAAAAGCAATGATTCTGATTAGAGTCTGATCAAAATCCCATTTCTAATGAGTTTATGGGTATACTGAAGCACCAGTTTCTACTGACTCTAAGACAGTATCCAATACACTAAAGACCTCAATTAACAGAAAGTATGACAAACAGCTTATCAACAGGTTGCCTTGTGGGTAAAAAAAAAAAAAAAAATTCTAGGCCAAATGGCAATACAGAGCACTAAATGATTCCTTGAGACAGTTCTTATTTATGTGAACTAAAGTAACTCCTTAAAACACCTAAATTAATTACTCAAGTGAGTTTATTCTAATTTGCCTAAGGTAAATCATTTTATGATTAAATCTATCTTAAAATAGACATGGGGAGTCATATGCATGCATCTAAATTAGAAGACCAATTTCCAGTAAGTTAAAAAGTCAATCTAACAGCACAATGATTTATAAGCCATATATTATGTGTACACAAAAGCATGAGTCTTTAAAGTTTGTGTCACGTCACTCTTGTTATTTTTATAACTTTAATCATGTAGGCAACTTGAAAAAAAAATCATCCCCTTACACATTTTACTTGCTTTGAGAAATGTTAAAAAAAACAAACAAACATGAAAACTCTATTTTGCTGCTCAAAATAGACAAGGGCGTATCTTTATTTTCACACTCATCTAGGCCATGTTTATTTCTCCTATTGAATCAAGTGACTATTTTTAGCTTATCATACTCAATACTATATTATGAAAGAATGTCAGTATCAATCTAATACCATTATATGTTTTTGCAAGTTTTATTAATAGTGCATTTGACAATGATGATTGAAGCAATAGGAACATAGCTATATTTTCAGTTCTAAGCTTTACATTACATCCATGATAATGTGAATCATAGCCTTTGTATATATTATAGAATACACTTCAAATGGATATTTCTCTGCAGATTATCTTATTGTTATGTATAAAAATTTAAATAGGGAGAGAATTCATAACTACTTGAACTTTCTATGAAAACAAAGAGAAATAATATATTTTAACTGGTGTCTGATTCCAAGCAAAAGCAAACAAACAAACAAAAAACACCCTGTTAGGAATAATTTAATGTAAAGCTAAAATTACCTCAAGATACACTTCGTACCTGGTAGAAATAAGTAAACTGCTGATGGTTTGGATGGGGGGGTATGAGAGGAAGAGAGGACTCAAGAATAACCCCAAGGTTTTTGCTCTGGGTAGCTGAGGGAATGGAATAGCGTTCACTGACTTGGAGCAGACTGTAGGAGAAGCAGAAAGATAAACACACTTGATTTATATAATCCATCAAAGACACAAAATAAAAGCCTTGTGAAAGATTAATAAAAGGACTAGAATCACATTCGAAAGTGAACATACATTTTGTTCCCCCTGACATGGAAGGAATATCGGGCAATATCTACAGAGTCTCATTCATTTACAGACATGGAATCCCAAGATCATTTTATACATATGTAATTAAAAAATCCAAGGGCAGAAATAATGTTTTCCACTGCTTGGCACTACTAAGAGAAACCAAAAAATATGAACTGCTGGACAAGGTTGGTAATTCAAAACTATATGCATTATAGGCCACAGATATAGTACCACATGAATTGAAAAATCTGAATAAAGCCAACTTATTGATCATTCCAAAGTGTTAAGGCACCAGCAGGAAGTCTGACTTCCAAATCTTTAAATGATGGCAGAGCTTTGTAATTACAACCATGCAACTTAACATCAGAGAAACTTAGGATTTTAAAGTTGAAAAGCACTAAAAGCCAGCCAACAGCAATATCCCACCCAATGAGGACATCTGCTATGTGATCCCTGGCCAAACTGATTGTAGTCCCTGGCCAAACTGATCTCCAATCTGGGCATTTTCTTCTGGTTTATAAAGCTTATTTATCAATACTTTACCTCAAGAGTATCAATAGTCACATAAATGAAAATTTTTGTTATATCTGAGAAACACTTTTTCAAGCATTATAGCCTTTTGGAAAAAAAATTTATAATAACTGCCAAGTATTATCTAGAGCATAGCCCCAAGGAAAGTGCCCTGCCTATTATAGGAACTACATGAAATTAGAAAAAAAGGATGGTCAATGTTGAGTTGATAACACCATTTAGGAATAATTTTTCATGTTTTTTTAATGAAATGAACACATTTCATAGTTATTTTATTTTCCCTCAATTCTTACTTCAGGAAAAGACATCCACACTTTCATGCACATGCTAACCTATGAAACATTTTCCAGTGTGAGAGAGGAATTACCACTTAACATTATTGGCACAGAAATCCTGATATTGCTAAATGCCAGAGTATGAGCTTCCAAAGAACATGCATAAGCATATGTCCAGACAGAGTCTTCTAAGCTAACTCTGAAAGCTTTCTGTTCTCTAGAAATTCTAAAAGTTCACTTGAAAAATGGCCTTACTTTTTTAATCGATTCCCAAACTTGCAGGAACAATCAGGGTATCCATCTTTTCTTCTATATGTCGATTGCTTTGCCAAATTCACAGAACACTTTCTTCCTACAAATAAGACACTTAAACAGAGTGCCAGCACAACCCATTTGAGAAGCAAAATAAGGGGAAGAATCAACAAAATCTATGATTTCATGTCTCTTTGAGGTTTACAGAACTGTGATTGTGCAGGTAACAAAATAGACATAGCTGGCTTCCTGAAAAATAATGCCAATTCTAACAGCAAACATGTTCCAGAAACAGTATACCCAGGTACTGCAGTATCACCATATTTGGTAAATCAAATTATTATTACTATTTGATAGATGAGTAATCTGAAGCCAACAGATGGTACAGACATAGTAAGAATTCAAATCTAGGAATTCTGAATCAGCATAACATAGTGTTTATGAGCTCAGAGTTTATAACCAGACGTTCTGGGTTCAAACCCAAGCCCTCAAATAACTCAACTGTTCTCTGCCCCAGTTACCTCATGCGTAAAAGAGAATCATTATAGTATTATCATAATAGGTTGAAAAAAGTGCATTCGTTACTCATAATCCCAGTCTAATCATGGAAAGACCAGCAGAAAAACCCACGCTGAGGAACATTCTACAAAATACCCAATGAGTACTCTTCCAAAGTGTCATAGTCTTAGAAAACAAGGAAAGACTAGAGTCACTGATCAGAGGAGGTTAAGGAGACATGACAATGGAATACCGTAGTATCCAGGACTGAATCCTGGAATGGAAAAAGGACCTTAGTGAATAAACTGGTAAATCCAAATGAAGTCTGGAGCTTAGGTAATAGTAATGTACCAAGGTTAATTTCTTAGTTTCAACAAAATGTATGACAGTTATATAAAATGTCAACATTTGGGGAAGCTGGATGAAAGATATATGAGAACTCTCCTGTATTGTATTTTCAACTTCGCTGTCAAGCTAAAACTAATTCAAAATATAAAGGTTATTCTCTAAAGTAAATCAGTTGAATTGATTAATATATGTGACACAGAATAGTGCCATACACATAATAAATGCTAAATAAATATTAGTTCTTTGTAGTTAAAAGTAGTATATGCTAGACATTGCACCCATAGCAGAGATGAATATAAATACGGGGGGAAAAGGAGACAAGAAAGTAATTACAAAGGATCACAGGGGTAAGCCTTAGCAGTTTGCTGTCCTGCAACTGAAGGACTTAAATGTCAAATATGTGTAGAACAGAGAATAGCAGGGCTTAAGCTCCCCATCTTCACTGTCCTATTGTACCAAACCCTTCCCAGTACCCTTCTTAGTCCAATTATCTACAGAGACATGTAGTTATGCTCCACTTGACTGCTATTAAAACTTAGGGGCAATTGCAAAAATGTATTTTTAAATTTTGAAGTATAGTTAACATACAAAGATATCTTAGTTTCAGGTGTAGAACAATTTGACTCAAGAATTCTATACATGACTCAGTGCTCAGCACAGTAACTGCAGTTACCATCTGTCACCATACAACATTATTACAGTATTATTGACTACATTCTCTAGGCTGTATTTTTTATCTCCCATGAATTACTTATTTTATAAGTAGAAGTTTATACCTCTTAATTCCCTTTATCTGTTTTATCCATACCCCCTATCCACCTCCCCTCTGGCAACCACCAGTGCTCTTTGTATTTAAGAGTCTGGGTGGGGGTTGTTTGTTCATTAGTCTTCTTTTCTAGATTCCACATATAAGTGAAGTCATATGGTATTTGTCTTTCTCTCACAAATTTCACTTAGCATAGTACCCTCCAGGTCTGTATGTTAGCCAAGATATAAAAATATTTGTTTTGTTGCTAGCTAATCAAAAGTCAAATGTTTTAAAATTCTTTACAATGGAGAAGTTTAAAAGGCAAAATTGTGACTTAATAGAAAGAAGAGAACATTATACTAATGTTGGTGAGTGCTTTAATGTTTAAGAATACTTAACTCCCTGTGCAGAGCAAGCTGCTTTGAGTTAGCCTACCACAGGATAGGCCAATTAATGAATGTTATGAAAAGTGCATGAAGAAGACTAAAAGCTCTGTGGGATAGACGTTATCCTCTGGAAAGGTATGGCAGCACATGCTTTATGTTTGTATGTAAGAATTGAGATAGTGAACAGATCTGCTCACATTCAGAAATTAGAAATGCAGTGACAGGTCTTGCAAAGCACACGAGGCTTTACACAGATTCCTAGAAGAGGATGTATCATGAACACCTTGTATATCTCCACCCTCAAAAAAGGATATCAATGTTGAAAGGACAAAGCACTGAATATACACTACGTAAGTACTTATTGAACAAATACTGCACTCCATTTACTGTAAGACTCAAACCCTTAATCCATTTTAGTATCTCTAAGATCAAGATACAGCTTATAATCAACAACATCGTTGTTTAATTTGGTTGCATTATTTTCTTCCTCCATGATCTGTAAAATAGCGTGTATTTTGAAACTGATGCATTTTTACATTGAAAACACTGGTGACCAATTCTTTGTTTTTTTCATATGTAAATTGGTCATATTATACTTACTACTAATGCAGAAGCACTTAGGAGAAAATGATTGATGCCAATTATACCCCTGAATGACTTCCACTGTTGTCTTACACACACGATTGGCTTCCTTCCCTACTTTCCCTTTCTACCTGATCATTAATAGAGCAGCAAAGCTGGAATCGGTATTCTATAGAATAATCAAGAAATACAAAGAATACCCTATTTTCTTAACAAATAGGCTAAGTGTGTTGATAGTAAATAAAAGGTTTAAATTATAAAATTGGAATCACATTGAGAAGCATATGTGAAAAGCCTGGGAAAGGCTCCCTGAGCGCCAGGATACTAATATTCAACATCTGATACCAACACTTACAGATTTGCAGAAATTATCATTGAAATAAATCATCGATGAGTGGAATTTTTGGCATGGGATGCTAACAAAACATTTGGCTAGGAATTCTAGCACCTTTATGCAAAAAAATCCATATTTATTAGTAGGATGGTAGTTTTGATTCAAACTATAAAAAGTAGCTTGTGTGGCCTACTTTACTTGGCACCATGTAGTAAGTTAAACTACAATGCCCACTTAATTCATTTCTAATTCATTTCTTCATTCATATAAAGAGACACTAATATAAGACAGGATCATTAACATGTGACAATAATATGCACTAGAGGCTGATCTCACACACACACACACATTAAAAATTACATGACTCCTTCCCTAATAGAAAATACAGTTTTCTTAAGGAACTGGGTAAGGGGGCCACAGAGAAGTGAATGGGTAAGTTTGATACACAAATAGTTCCAGTACAAGGATAGGATATGATAAATATTTTAAAAATGTGGGACACATGAGAGATTAGAAGAGGAAAAAGAAAAGAGGATATTCATCTCAGTAAATGGAGGAAGCTTTAAGAGAAGGTTGAATTTACACTGAACAGGTTGAAAGACGGTGTGTTCATTAAACGTTATTCAGGCTTGAAGGTCACAGGTAGAACATGGTGTTCACTATTCACTGTATACACACCCTGTTTCTAGTTCAAGAAGTATTAGCTAACTTTAGCCTTTTCCCAAATTCCTCCTTCCCTTCAGAGACTGTTAACAATAAATGTCCTTGCCATTTGGAAAATGCCGGTAATAAATGCATCTGTAACTCTCAAGTGGTTCATCTTAACAGATCAAGAGCAAATGAGAAGTTTTCATCCCTGGCAGCATTTGACAACATGCTATCTGTGTTGTAACACTGCTATAGATTGTTAGTGTGCATTTTTAGTCATAAGTATAAGACATGCCAGTGAATATTTCAAAACCTGTGAAGTCAATTAATTAGGAGTAGCAGTTCTGTGACATTGTATTGTCATTTTTCTTTTTTTTTTTTAAGATTTTATTTATTTATTCGACAGAGACAGAGACAGCCAGCGAGAGAGGGAACACAAGCGGGGGAGTGGCAGAGGAAGAAGCAGGCTCCCAGTGGAGGAGCCTGATGTGGGGCTCGATCCCAGAATGCTGGGATCACGCCCTGAGCCGAAGGCAGACGCTTAACGACTGCGCCACCCAGGCGTCCCCATATTGTCATTTTTCAAATAGCTGTGGTATGGCCTGAAAAACTTCACTACAAGGCTTTTTTTTCCCTTTTTGTTTTGTTTTCCCCTGCCACTCTTCATTAACACATCATATAGATGCAATCCTTTATACAGAATGACCCTTTTTATGGATTAAGAATGTATATGAAGTGAAAGACATTCTGGAAAACATATAGGCAGTTTTTATCTGCTTTCAAAGTTATTAGCAGCTAAGGAACAACTACCAGAGGTCAGGTCATGTGGCTGGGTGGAGATTACACTGCAGTTACCACCATGGCCGGTGGATTTGATTCCAGACTCTGCCATGCCAAAGTTGTACGTGCTTGGACACACTCCTTGTTATCTCTTAATTTCAGTGGGTTTTGTAAATGGTAAAGTGACAGGTACTTTCCCCCTCCTTATCTCTAAATGGCAGCAATTAGCAAGACAGGCTGATGGTTGTGACCACTTCACCAATTCAAGCTTGGTAAACCTGTGAATGAAAGTGGGTCCTCCCCCTCCTACCAGCTCCTCCATTCCCTCTCCTCCATTTCAGGACAATCAAAACCACCAATGCTGTAATTTACTTGCTCTGAAGGTGGTGGTGACATGGAAAATCTGATGACCCCAACTTCCATATCAGACAGGGCTGAGTGATGTTGAGCTAAGTCATTAGTCCTAGAACAGGAAGTGGGGAACAGGGTTGCTAACTGATCCAACTCTCTTTCATCATAGTGTACAAATTCATATCTCAGTTCTGTGGCTATGGGATCCAGAGTAAGTTACTTGGCTTTTCAAAGATTTGCATTTGTCATATAGAAAATGGGGGGTTCTCAATGGACTCTTGTAAGAATTAAGGGACAAAGTGCTTTGTCTGGCATCTAGTAAGCTTCTACCCCTGCTCACGCCTCATTCCAAAAATACATTACTTTAAAGACAAGACAGCAAATCTAATGATATACTAGTTGGGAACAAATAAAAAATGACTATAGGAGTAATTGGATTTTAGGAACACACAAGACTAATAGTATGTAATAAGTATTGTGCTGAAAGCAAGCTTTTTTAAAAAAAGGGAACAATTCAGCTGGCCTATGGTTCTAAAATGTGCATGTAAAACAAAAAGGAATTTAATAAAGAATAAATTTTTTACTTGGCCATCACACACTCTGCTAACAAAATAACTTGTATTAGTTTGTATTACTATGTTTTCATTTACCCAGTTACCATATTTTGAGAGTCTACAGTGAACTAAAAAGTACAGTGAATTCTGTACTATGTGGAAGGCCCAGAGACCCAAGTAGTTGAAGGGTCCAAGTTAAAACAAAGCTTTAGCTTCTGTTTTTTATTGATGTCCACTGAAAGTGGACATGGCAATGGCTTTGAGCCCTGCCTGTCCCACTACAATCTGGTCCACTGTGAAAATAAGCCAAAAGAGGTACCCTGAACCATTCAAATTTGAGGGCCCGGTTTATCTACCATCTTTCAGTCCCTAACAATGAATGACAGTTTCTGCCTCTTCTACTAAACTGCCTCTAGAGGGCAAGATAGTCCCAATCTATCAGGTATCCAAGTTTTTTGTTTTTTTGTTTTTTTTTTTCATCACGTACACACATCCACACACACAGCCTGCAGCAAAGTGGAAAACCATCACATGTCATATACGGTATAGGCAATCTTGTTATTCATGAGAAAAAAAAATAATAAATGTTCTAGCTAACCATTATAAAAGCAAAACAAAGTAGGAGGTTTGCTGGTAACATTAGTTCACAGCCATTGCTAAACTTCCACTGTGAGTGTTAAGAAGTTGTTAGGTTTATTTTGCTTTCATTGTCCCATTAAAAAAATTCTATTAAGAGTGGATAATGCCAAATACTGCCTATGTGCCCCCCTCACATCCGTTTTGAAGACCAATTAGACAATGCCGGATGCCACTGTCCATTACTTTGAAGAAATAAGACCTGTAAATACAAAAGGACATTATTGATCTGCATATACGATGGTTTGGCTGAAAGATTCTCTGTTATTGGCCACATATTGATCTTGAAGTTTTATAAAGAGCAATAAGATCTCTTTTTTTAGTAATTTTTATTTTGTTATATTAGTCACCATACAGTACATCCCCAGTTTTTGATGCAATGTTCCATGATTCATTATTTGTGTATAACACCCAGTGCACCATGCAATATGTGCCCTCCTTAACTTGAAATAAGAAAAACTCATCCTCAGTATCTTTTAAATGGTTTCTGTAACAAAACTTAACTTCAAAGTCCTTAAAAAAAAACAAGAAAATTCTTTCAAAGTTCCATCTGGTTTTTAATGAAAATACTTCATCTAATTCAGCTTATGCAATTGTCTTAACAATGTTGCACTGCTGTAGCCCAGGGGAGCTGTCTGTCAGCAGATACACTCCAAGCTCCAGAAAGATAACACTTAAAACATGATACCCTCTGAGCTCCCCTGAGATGAGCATCCAGCTTGACAGTTTACAAGACGTTTGGGTTTGTTTCCTCCACTAACCCTGTCACAAAAACCAAGGGAAGCCTGAAATTAAATAAATAAAAGCCCTATTAAAGCCAAAGCACATCACTTTCAAAGACTAGGTTTTAAGATCCCATTGGGTATTTTTACATTCATTTTTAATTAGCTATTTTTCCTTTAATGAATTTCAGGAGGGTTGAGATTCATAGATTAGGCAGGCTAATGAAGGCCACTGGTTTTCTGGGAGAGCCATGTTTTCATGAGGTAAAGGAGAACACTTGGGGTGAACTAGCGTCTCATGCCTAAAAGAAGACATGCCATAAAGAGAGAAAGATTTTTAAAATATTGGTGAACCTCAGCACCTCCAGGTATAGATTCTGGTCAGAGCTTTAGACCATTTATTAAACAGGTGAAAACCTTCAAGAAAACAGGTGGACTAAAAAAAAAATAAGTAGCAACATGGTATGTTGACCTTTCAAGACATAATTTGCTGGATTTAAGGACTTGAAGGAAGAGTGTATCTGGTCACACCACTAGTAAGAAAGACAGATTACTCTGGACAGGAAAAAGTATGGATGAAGTCTGAAAATGAAAATGAAAAGGATTTTTGGAAGAGGGTGAAGGAAATTGATTTTATAGAGAAAGAGATCAAAGGGGTAAAAAGATCCAAAGTCAATATAAGGCGCCACGGCAGCCACAGAGAAGCTTAAGTACTTTTACCATTGTTACCAACAGTACTGATTTCCTAGAACAAAGATTTTAACAGTACTTGGTGGCCACCTCTGTTTTCTTTTAATGGCATGCCCCCTACTGAACTGCTTTAGGGAAAACAGGTGTGTGACACCCATAATTCTACCAGGTAGGAAGTACATCCTAAGGCAACTTTCACATTCAATTATTTCTAAGAGTTTTTTTTTTTCTTTTTTTACTTTTGCTTGGAAACAGAACACCAATTAAAATATATTATTTCACTACATTTTCACAGAAAGTTCAAGTGGTTATGAGTTTTCTAATTATTTTTTATACCTAACAGTAAGATAATCTGCAGAGAAATAATCTATTTTAAGTATCTTCTCTAATATACACAAATCTAGAAAGGGAGAAGATAAAAGTCTTAGGTCTCTTCTGTTGTTTCCCAGCTCAGTAAATTTTTTTTATAACAAAAACCAATAATAACATAATTACACATATAATGAGGGCTGAAAATGTACTGGTCACTTTACTAGGCACTTAATATACACGAGCTCATTAAATCCCGAAATTGGTCTAGTCCCATGTTATAAACGAGAATCTGTGAAAAGACAGTTTAGGAATCTTGCCCAAAGTCATTGAACACATTTACATTTAACTTCAGACTCAATAGGAAAATTTCTTCAATGCTCTTTAGAGTTATTTCTACAATGGAAATTACAGGAGGAATTAGAGAACAGAGTCCAGTCACAGTTAAAACATTTGTGTGCATAAATGGCTAGTGTCTTCCTACAGGAACCAATGGAAGGACTTTCTGAGAGGCACAGAGACACTAAGTTCCATACAGCCTTAGTCTCCAAACCTATTGGGTTTTTATGGAGTCAGAACAAGCTGGAAACATTTATATATAGTTTTTTTCCCCATGGAAGAAATGGGCATGTGGGTCTGTGTTCCAAGTCCCAGCTATTACTGCTTAACTGGTAGAAGGAAATTTGGTATCGTTTGGGAGGAGGAGGAGAGGATGAACCTCACATTCAATAAGAGAAACTCCAAGTTGGTTTTCACTTCTAACACTGTCCCAGAAAGTCATTTCAGGCCCAGCTAATAGTATTCTCCATCTACCTTCTCTCTCTTTCTTAGATATTGCTGAAGAGAAAGAAAACCAGAAATCACTTGTTTCAGCTCATTGCCTCTATTTTTTTTAATGTTCAAGTTTTGATTTAAATTCTAGTTAGTTAACACATAGTGTAATATTAGTTTTCAGGTGTAGAATTTAGTGATTCATCACTTACATATAATACCCAGTGCTCATCACAAGTGCCCTCCTTAATACCCATCACCCATTTAGCCCATCCTCTGACCACCTCCCCTCCAGAAACCCTCAGTTTGTTCTCTATAGTTATGTCTCTTTTATGGTTTTCCTCCCTTTTTTCTTTCCCCTAAGTTCATCTGTTTTGTTTCTTAAATTCCACATGAGTGAAATCATATGGTATTTGTCTTTCTCTGACTGACTTACTTCATTTAGCATAATACACTCTAGCTCCATCCACAAGATTTCATTCTCTTTGATGGCTGAGTAATATTTCATTGTATCTATACACCACCTCTTCTTTATCCATTCATCAAGTGATGGATATTTGGGCTCTTTCCATAATTTGGCTACTGTTGATAATGTTGCTATAAACATCAGAGTCAGCTCACTGCCTTTAAATAAGTAGGATATTACCTGTTTTTACAGATGAGGCAAGAGAATCTCCGTGTCTAGGAGAGTACTTACTGAGACAACACTCTTATACTCTATCCAAAATATACTGTTATCAGAAAACTATGATCTTTTTGGTTGTATCTAGTAGGTGCTCAATGAATGTGTGTGGAAAGAAGAAATGATACACAGTGTGTAGGTTATTAGAATTCCCATCACTTCTATCCCAGGGTATTCCACATCCTTAAGCACATCCTCTCTTCCTTAGTGCCTAAGCTGAACTTTTGTTTTTTGTTTTTTCTTTCCCCAGAAACGTTAATGAAGAGAGAAGTGTCAATGAATCTTGAAAGCACTTTTACACTACACATATTATACTTCAACTGGATAATTTTCTGCTCAGTTGCTTGTGTAAATTGAGATAAACCTGACTAAAAGCGCCTTAGGGGCAGGGTGTCTTTCTTGGGTCTTTAACCCTGTATTAACATCACCTGGCATGAGTAAAGCTGAGCAAATATTGATTAATGAAGGTTGGTATCTACATGCATACAAAGAAGAGCAGAAAGGAGCAATGAAGATAAGAGTAAATTCTCCCCAGAGGATATTTCCCACAGAACCTCAGGGAAAGCAGATTAGGATTTGGAAAAGGTTTACAACCTTCACTGCATTATATGCCTTTTTATAAGTGAAACACAGTTTTTGCTCAGTATTCAAAGGTGCAGACATTCACTGGGCTGTATGAAGACAAACACAGTGACAACACTCACTAAAATATTTATGCTCTTTGAGAAAATATGGGAACACAGTTATCTCTAAGAAGGATTCATACACTCTGTGTTAGAATTCAGTCCAAAACTCACACTACGCTATAAAAGGAAAATTGCTATTACACTAGAAATGCTACACCAATGATAATACATTAAAAGAAGGGCAAAATTCCCCCATTATGTCCACCATGTTTGTGCATTCGTACTGTCCAGTCATCTACAAGATTTACAATTAACAACCCTGAAACAAGTAAGTCACTGGCATTTAGTGATGTGAGCCTGAGGGGAGACTCAGGTGGTTAGTTCTGTTAGGAGATTAGCTGATCTGATCTCTTCAATTACAGTGAGCTGACCCAGTTCCTGTTATCCACAGGAAAGAGCTAGATACCACTAACAGTCCGGAATGAATACATCCCCCACTTCAGCTCTCCATTTAAACGGATAAAAGAGGTTTTCTTCTCTTTTTTTTTTCTTTTCCAGGGATATAATTATTGAATGGGAGCAAATAAATTCTAGCAGTTTTAAATGTAAGGCAAGTATCAGAGAATGTATACTTAAATTTTGAATGCCAAGAAGATGCAGCTGGTGAAAACTCATGGATTCATGTTGCTTAAACTCTGACTACACAGTGTGATCCCTGGACCAGCAGCACTAGCAGCAGCAGCCCCAGGATGCTCATTGGAAATACATAATCTCAGGCCCTACCTCAACCCAACCTCATCCTCCCCACCCCTGCCTGTCCCCCCAGTTAATCCTTATGCAGATAAATATTTTGAGAAGCAGCTGATTTAAGCAAGAGCACTCCTTTGAGTTCAGAGGGAACAGAAAAGAACCTTGGTGGACAAGCTGCCTACTTGGCACCCATTCCCTAAGCCACTGCCTACCCCCACCCATATTTACACCAAAAGGTGTGTTTTTCAGCTTCTGCAATTACTTGATTTGCCAAGGTAGAAGCTATCCTAAACTAAAAGACACATCTATATGTAAGAAGCAAAACATTTATCATTTAGAAACTCGCTTTTCCAAACATAAAACTGTTTCATATATTTATTCCAGTGACTTTTCAAAAACTTGGGTGAAGACTGTAATCACCTATAATGTTTTAAAAACTAATTCCTTAATCTGGCCCCTGCTGTGCAATATTCTAATTTGGTAACTAACTGAGAGGATTCAGGTTTCTGTATTTTCAAAATTCCACAAGTGATTCTGATGTACAATTAAGATGAGGATTTACGGATTTATTCCTTGCCTATTAATATGCATGCAGAGTATGGTGGAAGGGTGCCTCCTGAGGGATGCTAACCTGGAAACTGCAATCTCCTGGTCTGGTCTTTGGGCAGTGTACATTAGAATGCCCAAAGATTTTTTTTTTCTCCTATAAGGATTATGACTTCTGGGGCTTTGTCTAAGTTCAAGATGCTCACAGCTAATCCTGCTCAGGTTGAGTTGCAGCCTCGGAAAACATTCTGTGATAGATTGGATGATTGGTACCACTGAAAAACTAGAGCAGGAAAGGGGATAAAGAAGAGAGATACTGAAGTGAGTTTCTTTTTCAGCCTTTCCTGGGTAATGCCGGTCTCATAAATTTCCTGGGCAAGTGGGAAGTGATCCTGTTCCTTAATAAATACAGCTCATCAGAAGACTAAAAAATAGCCAGGAATTCCATTTTTATAGGAAGAAGAAAACAATTCATTCAAGAAGATGGCAGGATTCAACAGATGGTATCAACCGATTTAAAGTGCTTGTTCTCAAGGAAGGAGGTGAGTAGGAAAAGAAGAGCAGAGGACAGGGAAGTACAGAACTAGGAAGGACTTCTCATAAACTCCAGCAAGGAGGTTTTACGAGTAGCCTATGTTTTGTTTTGTTTTGCTTTGTTTTGTTTTGTTTTGTAATAGATTTGCTGGAGTAAAGGGCATCTCTCTTCCCTCAACACTCTGCATGCTTCTTTGACCAGAGAGAGCTGTCTACTGAATAACAGTGTGTTGTGTGTGTTCCAGAACCTATGATTACTAGTTTACTATATAATGTAATTATGCAATTATAACTCATGCAAAAGGACAAACTAAGTGCAAAAAAAGAGGTTATTTCTATAAAAACAAAACTTAAAGTTTTGAAAAGACTGAATTAAAGTGAGTCACTACATATAAGGGAGGCAATACAGTATCTGCCTTTCTGTGTTTGGCTTATTTCATTTGGCATAATGTCTTCATGTTGTCACAAATAACAAGACTTCCTTACTTTTTAAGGGTGAATAATATTCCATGGCACATATATATATGACAATTTCATTATCCATTCATCTGGTGATGGACATGTAGGTTGTTTCCAAGTATGGGGACTGTGATTAATGCTGCAATTAATATGACAGTGCGAGTGGCTCTGCAAGACTCTAATTTAAATTCCTCTGAATAAATACCCAGAAGTGGGATTGCTGGATCATACTGCTAAAACAGAACACATTTTTGTTTTATGCAATTGTAATGAAAGTGAAAATGGAAACTGTAAATGATGCATTAAGAATAGAGTTTTGCGGTGCCTGGGTGGCTCAGTCGGTTAAGCATCCAACTCTTGGTTTCAGTTCCGGTCGTGATCATGTGGTCATGGGATCCGGCCCCACGTCAGTCTCTGCACTCAGCTCAGAGTCTGCTTGACATTCTCTCTCTCTCTCTCTCTCTCTCTCTCATTCTCTCTCTCAAATAAATAAACCTTTAAAAAAAACAAAGAATGAAGGTTTTGCAAAAATGAATTAGAACCACAATATAGAAACCAATATTTAAGGGAAAAGGTCTTGGGCCTACATAAAAAGATTAATAAATCAATGTACTTCTATTTTTTATTAAGTAAAATATTTGTTTCAAGAGTATAATCTATTTTTATGATTCCCAGCTTTAGCCTAACAGCCACTGGTCTTGATTATATCAGATATGTCAACTCCCGGAAAAAAAGCTTCAACAAAAGATTTTCAAACTTTGTCCACTGTCACACAGGAATACTGATACCAATGGCCCTCACTCCAGAAGCACAGTGTGTTGAGATGAGAACATGGTGGGTCATGGTATGGTAATGAGGAATAAAACAATGTTAAGAAACACTAATTTCAAGAAAAATACATGCTTATTTTATTCATTTATTTTTAAATATCCCACTACTATGCACAGCAAATTTAAATGGCCATATATGTAATTTACCATTTAATTAAGATATATATTCAAAATACATGTTTTCTAGATGCAGGTACTTATTTATGAAGACATATTTATGAGGGCACACTCAGCAAATTACAACAACAGCAAAGAGTAACCATACAAACTAAAAGGTTTTAATCTAGACTTGTCTCATGTTTCCCACAACTGCAGAGCTCTAGATTAAAACATTACTTTCCATAAGTTGTCAGAAGAATCTCTCACCTACATTACTTAGACATGTGTGTACCTGACAGTCCATGAAGTCTCCAAGTATCTGAAACATTGCCCCTCTGAGAAAAAAGGCACCATGTAAAAAGCTTTTTGCAGAGCAGTTCTGCCTGGATCCTGCTGAATGTGAACAGAAAGTATCCTAGGGGCTCTCCTCTCCTGACTGGACGTGGGCTGAATTTGTGCACAAGCCAAAGGGAAATCAGGGCACTAGAAAGCCAATTGCCTTTCTGAGATACCTTGATTTGAAATCTTGTTTATCAGAGGTGTTCCATACTGGATCACAGAAAACTGACCCAATCATGTCTTCTTAATGGAAAGTGTCAGAGATAGATGAACAATAAAAACAGGGGTCACTTGAGCTTGTGTTATGTCCCAATAAGGCAGAGCTATAATTTCTAGTTCACTCTGACAGGTGATGTACATTCCTGCCTTAGAAAGACCATGGCTTTGTATTACAATCCTCAAAGTAAACTTTCTTAAAATTAAGTTGTACATTCCTCTCCCTTGCAGCCTATGTGTCATACTATTATAACATCAATAGTATCCTTCACTTTGAACACATATAAAATATAATTCAAAAAACATAGTAACTGCTTTGCAGATCACAGAAATCACTATGTGATTCAGAGGTGAACTGATTCCTAAAATAGAGGAGATCATGTAATTTTTTTTACATGACTGCATTTCAAGCACAATGAAACTCACATAAAAGAAACTCATAAGAAATTAGAAGCAAGTTAAGCAACAGAAAACTCCTGTTAATCCTTGTCTAGAGTATAACCTGTTCCACATCAAGTTTTAAGAGTCACAATAACCAAAACATATTAATATGAAAAACATAGGAAGGAATTCACACTTTAATTATTAGCCACAAATACAATGGTAAATAAGGAGATAAAAACCAGTGAACTTTTTAATTAAACAAACATAAAATACCCTCTTTCAGATGGCATCAAATTGCTTTACCTGGTCATATTTATTTGTGTTCATACATGAACCATTGGATCTAAGCCATACTATAAAGATGAAATAGAAAATAATTCTAGTTACAGAGCCATTCAGCATGGTGCCTAAAAGGGAACATCCTCAATAAATATTATTTAGAGGAATTAATAGCAACAGCTATTATAATATGATACACTGATTTTTATACAGCAGATTCTATAAAACCTTGCAGTAGCAGTTTCCAAATTATATTGCATGTAACACAAGTTTCTCAACAGATATCCCTAGATATTGCTTGCCAAAAGGGTTCTGTGTTCAAACACTTAGGACATGCTGGATGCTACGAATATCCCTTGGAGTATCAGAATGCACATTAGCACATGTAAAGTTCTAAGAAGTCCTGCAGGCATTCATTAACCTTGATTCCAGTTTTTCCTCAAATTGTTTGACCACAGAACTATTTTCCAAGAAATACTTATTAATATCTCATAGTAAATTGATCTACTATATAATTTGGTCCACTGCCATGAAGACATTTGTCTTTAATCAAACTTTGGTGAATTAGATAAGAGCATTCACAGTTCTGTAGGTAAGAAAATAAAGGGATTCATTAATTCCCAATGCTTATTCAAAGATTAAAAAAAATAGATGATTGCTATATTTTTGCCTTTATAGACGCCAAAATTTAATACACTACAATTTGATTAAAAGGACTTTCCAACCTTGACAATATTTACTAGCAGTAATTAAAAGATTTAAGAAAAACCCCAAGTAAAAACAAACTGTTTCAAATAACTCTTGTCCTTTTGGGGGGTTTTTTGTTCATTTCCTTACATTTAATTAATTTTCAATTGTCTTTAAACAAAAGAATTACAAGATTTTAAAAAAAAGAATTACAAGATTTTGCTTTCTGTTTGTGTATTGGTCACTAGAAATGGCTTCAATTGCTCTGCTTTTGTGAATTAAATTATTATTGGCTGCAGATTCCTAAGTATTTTAAATTCAGAAAATTCATGTTTTACCCTCTTTCTTAATTTTTGCAGAATTATTTCTTTAAATTATAGGCAGAAAGATTATAAAAAGTTATTCATCATTCTCATGATGTTTGTGAACACTGTTTAAACAGGAGAGGAAAACAGTATGTGTTCTTTAGTTAAACATGATGTTTCTTAAGTGTAACCGGACAAGATTATGTCTTTTGACTGAATTGTGATCATCTTTCACAGTCATTTAGATGCCAAAGATGAAGTGTTGACAGCTTCTGTCTCAAGTTTTCTTGAAGTTAATCAGACAGTTGATGCCAACTTGGCAGCATCAGTGCCCTGTTGGATAGGCAATGAGAGTCCCTGAGTCTGGGTGAGAAATTTGGTCTGGCAGCTGGGAGAATTTCTACATAAAACAATCAAAGGCAGAAAAAGGAGTTGCATTTTGAACTGTTAAAACAAAAACTTATCATTTAAATGTAACAGGTATATTACAATAAAGAGTAGAATTTCCACCATGAATTGTTGGCATTGTTGGATTTAATGTTCCAGTGTTTAAGAACAATCTTCGAAGGTTATGATACAGGTAAATCCATTACCCATTTGTCTTTTTCCAGTATGGCTTTCTTTTATTATGCTTGCATTTTTGTTTTGTTTTGTTTTTGAAGCACTTATCCACCTGAATATTATAAGAATATTCATCTAAAGTTTCACTAGTACTTTTGAAGCTTCTATTTTATATTTAACATCTTTAATCCACCTAAAATTCTGGTGTCTGATACATACATATATTAGGGACCCAAATTTCTTTCCTTACAAATGCTAATATTTTTCTAAATGTCAATTGAAAACTAAACTTTTTGCCATTATTTGAAATAAGCCTAACAAAGGCTATATCTATATTTAAACTTGTTTTAGTTTCTATACTCATTATTCTGCTTCACAGTTGTATTTGATGTTTCTATCCCTACCACAATAACACCTTAAAAATGTACTAGAGCTTTAATATATATTTTAATACTGAACATAAAATTGATCATTTTATTCATCAAAAATTGAACATTTTGTTTGTTTCCCAGAGTCCATAGTCTCTCATGGTTCATTCCCCCTTCTGTTTACCCCCCCCCCTTTCTTCTTCCCTTTCTTCTCCTACCGATCTTCCTACTTCTTATGTTCCATAAATGAGTGAAACCATATGATACAAACTGAGGGCGTCAGAGGGGAGGGGGGTGGGGGAATGGAATAGGCTGGTGATGGGTAGTAAGGAGGGCACGTATTGCATGGTGCACTGGGTGTTATACGCAACTAATGAATCATGGAACTCTACACCAAAAACTAGGGGTGTACTGTATGGTGACTAACATAATATAAAAAATATATTTAGTGAAAAAAATTGAACATTTTGCATATATTTTTTCTAGGCTATTTTTTTTAACCACATCTCGGGGATTGGAATCACTGGTGAAGAAGTTCCTCTAATAAAAGTCTGGGCTTCGATAATTTTACCAGAAACACTTGGGAAGTTTCCTGAAACAAAGGATTCCAAGGCCAAGGAAATTATTGCAAAGCACTAAAAAGATGAACTCCCAACTCATTTTGAAAAACTATTAACTTTATATTTATAGTTTTGAAAAACTATAAATTTTATATTGAAAAATGAAATGAAAAACAATGGTCTTATGTCAAAAATATTAAATAGAAATCTATTTAAAGTATTTGACAAAATTCAATGTCTCTTCTGAGTAATCAAAGCAAACTAAGAGTACTGGTATCCACTATTTATCAAATAAAGATAATCTAAAACATCTTGTTTAGAGAAAGACAAATACTGTATGATCTCACTTACATGTGGAATCTAAAAAAGCCGCACTCCACATAAACAGAGAATAGAATGGTGATTACCAGGGGCTGGGTGTGAAGCAGGGCGAGGTTGATCAAAGGGTACAAATTTCCAGTTATAAGATAAATAATTTCTGGTTATCTAATATACAACATGGAGAATAGAGTGAATAATAATGTATTGTATTCTTGAAAACTGCTAATAGAATAGAATTTAAATGTTCACACCACAAAAAATAAATGGTAATTATATGATATGAGGGAAATATTAGCTAACACTATGGTGGTATTCAGTTTGCAATATAAAGTGTATCCAATCAACACACTACACCTTAAACTTATACTATGTTATATATCAATTATGTCTTTAAAAATAAATAAATATCCTCATTATGGTAAAAGATTAAGTTAAAAACAAGTAGCCACATTTTATGGCTCTTATTTGGAAATCCCAGCTAATGACATGATATAAGAAAAATAAGAGGTTTATACACCCTTGAAAGATGACTGTCTGAAAAAATATGAAATACAACCTTAAAAACAATTGTAACTACTTAGAGAACTCAGTTACAAAATAAAAATATTAAATCCAATTTCATTTGTATGAGCATTAGTAAACAAAAAAGAAAAATCCATAAATAACTAAAAATCTATATACAAATGTAACCAAATACTTTGAGAAACAAAAGATGACAAAAATAAATAGAAAAACAGGCTAAATTTTCAAGTGAAAAGAGCCAATATTTTGACATGCGTGTTCATTTTTGTCAAAAAGTGTTCTAGAGAATAATACAAAAATTTGCTGCAGTTTCCAAAATAGCCATGCTTGATTTAGTCTGAATAAATTTACATTATTTTTGCAGATGTTTTCATTTCTTTTTATGTTATATAGCCATTAGTTAATCCAGTGATCTCTACTGTGTGTGTATCCCACCCTCCAGCCTTTTGTTCCCTTCCTTTCTAAGTGGTACTGTCCTTGTTCAACACCTAACTTTTCCTCATGACTTCATCACTAGGACCTTTGGCATATCTTTCATGTCCTGAGTTTAGAAGGATAGTTTTGCATCTCCTTTGCCTAATCTCTATTTCACAATCTTGCTGATATTCTGAATAACTCCATAAATGATGTTTCTATTTCCTATCTCTTACTCCTTGAATATATTCTACCTACTGCTAAAATACCTTTTCTAAGATACAGATCAACTGATGTTACTGCCTTCCTCAAAAATCTTTAATAGTTACCAAATGCCTATTGCATATCATTCAAAGTTTTGGGGTTATCACTTTATACCTTCTAATGTCAAGATCCAATCTCCCTGTCAACAATATCCCCCTAAACTTTCCATCTTGCATTTAATCCCCAGCCAAACTACTCTTTCCTTTCTCCATGGTCATATTTTAACCATCCTTAAAGTCACAGACCAAATTCTTCTTACCTCCTTTGTCAAATCTGACTTCACGCCAGTCTGAAATTAAAAGTCTTTCTCCTCTGTATTCTGATAACAATTTGTTTGCAAATCTACACTAGCATTTATTCTATTATTCCATTATGAAATATTCATTCTATGTGGTTATTTGTGTACTGTATAAATGGTAACGTCCTTCAGGGCAGAGCTCATGTAATATTTATGCTTGTGTTCCCTACTGCACCACAGGCACAGTATCCTGTATTTAGTAAGTAATCAATAAATGTTTGATGAATTTATTAAAATTAGTAACTTTATGGAATATAAGGGCGTACATATTACTCTCTTCAATTTAATTATAGCTATCATTTTCAGATGTTCAGCATGTTCCACATAATATACTAAGCAACTTCCTTTTATTCTCACACAGCTTGATAAAATAGGTATTATTAGCCCCATTTGTCACATGATATACTAAGCACCTTACATTTCATTCCATTTTAATCTCATACAACTCTATGAACTAGATACTTAGTGGCCTCATTTTTCAGTTAACCAGGAGAGTATATTTTGACCAAAGGTGGCAGCTGACAGTTCAAACCCAATTCAATCTGACTATAAGCCTCTGTGTGTGTGTGTGTGTGTGTGTGTGTGTGTGTGTGTATACAAACTAGGAGAAGATATATCTCATGCCCTACGAATGAAGGAATATGATGAAAGTAATAGAAGACCTATGTACAATAAAGTATGTGCAAACATCTGTTACTATGGAGTCATGAAGAGTCACAAAGAAAGAAAAGGTCAGGGGATAGTTTTTTCTGGAAGAGCGCATTAATTAAACTAGGGAGTCATTGAGCAATGGTTCAGTGTGCTTATGAAAAACTCGGGCAAAATAAGTGAATTGTGTGGCATGTAAAATGTATCAAAATACAACTATTAACAAATAATTACTTGAAGAGCTTTTTAAAAATGGAGATGTATGTTTTTTACCTCAAGGAATTCTGCTTAGGTAGATGTGGAGAAGGACAAAGGGATCTGCATTTGTAGAAATCACTCCTAGCTCATTCTGATACAGGAGTTTAATTGCTCTTATTTTGAGTATCCCTGGCATAGACACTTGAAAATGCGTATCTCCTGTGGTGCCATTTGTATCATATACTTTATGAATGTCACTCTCTGAAGTTGTGCAATGAACAACCTGTAGAGATGCCAGCAAAAGCCCTATAAAAGTACATGGTATGATGGGAGAAGAGAGGACTGACATTCTCTCAGCATTGCAATCTGGCAATTATTATGCAAGGCACGATATGTAGGTAGGTAGGTTAGTCGGTTGGTTGGTAGACCACGCTTAAATAAATTACATATCAATCTCATCAACAACATTTCATGCTACATATCATCATCTTTGTTGTATATATGAAGAAACTTACATTCAGAGTACTTTAATAACATTCCCCACATTTCACAGCTAGAAAGAGTATATAGAATTATAGAATTCATTTGATTAATAAATAGCAATTAATGTCTACTGTATGCCTGGCACCAAGGGAACTAAAACCAAGTAGCTAAAGAAAAATTTATTAAAGCAACAGTATCACAGAGAAAATTCCAGCCTGGTATTCTATATGGAATTCAGCCTCAATAAGTCACCTGTGATCAAGTGGTGCTTTGTATTGATACTAGAAGCAGAACCATCATGAAAGAATCCATATGAATGTATCACAGTACACTCTCACCAAAAATACCAACTTTTGTAGCAATGACCAAGACAGTCATCAAATAGAATTTCAATTTTTTAAGCCGACAAACTTTCACTTTCACAGCAAATAATATGCGTCAAACCTCTGTTAAGAGTAATAATAAAGAGCTCCATACTTTTGATGCAATCTCAAAGGAGACCATCTGTAAATTAAGGCAGCCTTAAATATGGTTTGATAAAAATCACAAGGCCATTAAAACGTTCATTTTCACTAAAAGCCTAATTGACCCACAGTGACCACTCTTTTCTATTTTCCTGGGAGAAGATTTTGCCTTCTCCTCCACTTATTCTTTATGTCATTAAGTAAACATAATACCCAAAAAAAAAAAAAACTATCTTCTAAGGATAAACGCTGCTATTGGCTTATCATGGTAGCTTTCAAGGATACTTAGATTTCTTGATTGGGAGTAAAGCTGACAGTGATTATGTTGAATCACTTCTCTGAAATGGTTAGTAAAATGAGAAAGGCAAAATAAGTAATTTAATTCTTATATGCAAGTGGCACGATCATAAAAAACAAGAAAGCATAGCTCTGCTTTAGTTTCCCAAGCTTTATAGTGTTTTTCTGTTTTCATAAAGAATATGTGGTTACCTTCATTAAAAGTAAACCATTAATAATGAGGATATAAAGAAGTATATACATGTATTCTATAGTCTCCAAAAAGGTTATCAGGAAGTGCTCTTTTTACAAAACCAAAGTAAAATAATAACCAGCTTTACATACATTATTTAAAAACCTAGTACTTACCAAAAAAGTCATGCAAGATAATGAAAAGGGAAAAAATATCATGGTACAACTGAGAAAGAATTTAACATGGTCTGTTACCTAGAAGTACCCTAGTCTCACTTTCAATCTCATCAGTACTTTGATATAATATTCAACTACTCTTTGTCCTTCTCACAAACTCTGCTTTTCTTCTGAACACACCATGGCATATTTTTTGCTCTTCATATAGGAGTATTTTAAGATCTTAGTCAGAATTATCATTAAGTTCAATATGGTGTCTTTCCCAAAGCTCTTTATCACCAAACCATTACATGCAACGTTTATATTCAATCCACCTGGTAGGAGTTTTGGAATTGAAAATTTTAAATATCAGTGTTCTGTTTGACTTTTTGCCCTGGCCTTGCCAAAAGAAAATAACATTACAAAGGCAAAAATACAAAATACTTTTACACTTTATTATGGAAAAAGTCAAATGTATACAAAAATACAAACTTAGAAAAAGGAATAAAATGAACAACCATACACCTATCACACAGCTTCAAAAAAATAACCTATAAACAATCTTGCCTCTACATTCCCATTATTTTGATACAAATGCTATATATATATATATCCATAAACTATTTCAGTTTATATTTCTAAAAATTAAGGAGGCCATTTTAAAACATAACCATTATATAATTATCTCACCAAAAATAAGTAATGAATATGACCAAATAGCCATATATGATCAAAACAAAAAACGAGTATTTGATGAAATTTATAATCTATAATAATTACACTTACATGAATAAAACTGCAGTACTGTAATTTTAGATAAGCTTTGAAAAAAAAGTCTTGCAGGGGATTTTTTTAAATTTTTTTATTATGTTACATTAGTATGGGGATTAATGGCTTATAGAATTTGATCCAGAAAAAAATCTACCATGTCCTCTGATCATTTCAGTAGTCACACTACCTATCATTTGATTCAATTTAATTTAAAGTGGTAGATCTATCAATAACATTAGAGCATGGGTTTCAACCAAAAAGATGAAAAAGGATGAAAAAAAATTTTTTTAAAGATTTTATTTATTTATGTGACAGAGAGACAGCCAGCGAGAGAGGAAACACAGCAGGGGAGCGGGAGAGGAAGAAGCAGGCTCCCAGTGGAGGAGGCCAATGTGGGACTCGATCCCGGAACCCCGGGATCACGCCCTGAGCCGAAGGCAGACGCTTAACGACTGCGCTACCCAGGCGCCCCAGAGAGGATGAAAAATTAGTCAGGAAACTAAGACCCAAATATGATCACAGAGCCTTCTAGGCCTTCATTTACCCATTTCCAACTTTTCCTTCCCTTGGTAAAGTGAACATTAAAACTTAGTTCACAAATTTTCCAGTGATGTTTCTAATAAGTTTGGACTTTAATAGACACATCACTTTTAGGAGAACAAGTACTGTGCTTCTGGTTACTTACTGAGTTTCCACATTTCTACATTTAAGATAGAAATGAGTAATTTTTCATGCCCATTTTACAGGGATGTTGGAAGTCCATATAAAATCAGCATCTCTGTAAGGAGATATGCCTAACACACATTACCCTTATTCCATGATTTAGAATAACTTCCCCAAAACACAAACTGTAATATAATTGAATAGCTTTTCATATTTATCTTTATTCCTAGGCAGCATGGTGCAATGAAAAGTAGATTGAAGTAGGAGTGTATTTTTTATTATCAAAGCACATACAGAATTTTGATTTTTATTTTAGTAGTAATTTATTCTAATGGGGCCTGATTTCAAGGGTGATGCATGGTGGTGCTATTTGTACTTGTCTAATATTTCAACGTTAAGACACTATACTTTCAATTCTTTCTTCCAGGAATTATTCCCTCCTTGTACTGGCAACACACACTATAGAGTAAGTTAATATTCTTGCTATGGGTGCTCCCAGTCTAGTGGCAAAGACAAATAAATCATCTGTTATAATGGAATACATTGTGGGCTACGATGGGTGTTTGAAGTTATGAGTCTATTTAGGAGACACGTCTAAGTCTGAAAGGGATGAGGATTGGGGGAAGGAATCTCTGAGAAGACTTCTCACAGGGGCTAATGCTTGAGTTGAATTTTGAAAAATAAGGAGTTAGCACACTGAAGGTAGAAAAAAAGGGCAAAGGCGCAGTGAGAATGGAAATGACAAGTGACAAAATGGTAAAAAGTTGAGGCAAAATGAGGGCATAATTTCAAGGTCCATTTACTAGATTGTGGCCCACACCAAAGCAGAGATCTTGCTTTGACTGTTAATATATCCTCAAGCATCTAGGGCAGAACCTAGGATATAGTAGGAACTCAATAAACATTGAGTGATCAAATGCATGTCAAGTTAAGGTGTTTGTAGTTTATTCCCCAAACAGAAGAAGAGCCACTGAACGCCATGAACATGAGATTAACACAATCATATTTAAGATACCAAAAGACCTCCTTGACAGCGATGTAAAAACGTTCACAAGATGAGCCAGGCTAAAAGCTAGAAAACCAAGGAGAAATCTATTGTAGCTCTCATAAGACCTAATCAAGGCTAAGAACCCAACTATTCCACTCTTAGGTATATACTCAAGAAAAAGGAAAACATAGCTCCATAACTGCACATGAACGTTCACAGCAGCATTATTAATAATAGCCCCAGACTGTAAACAAACCAAATGAACATCAACTGATAAATAAAATTCTGTATATCCACATAATACAGTATTTTTCACCAAGAAAATCAATCAAGAACTGATACATGCTACCACAGGGAACTTCGAAAACATTATCCTAGGTAAAACAATCCAGGCACAAAAGACCATATGTTACATAATTCCATCAATATGAAAGGTCCGGAATAGACAAATTTATACAGACAGACTATAGATGAGTGGTTGCCTCCAGCTAGGCAGGGAGAGGAGGGAGGGGGATTCAGCGTAACTCCTAATAGGTACAGTCTTTCTTTTAGGAAGAACAAAAGTGCTCTAAGATTAGATTGTGGTGATGGTTGCACAACCTGTGAGTATATTAAAAACCAATGAATTGTACACTCTAAATGCGTGAACTATATGCTATGTAAATTTTCTCACAATAAAACTGTTGAGAATGTAGCAGGGGGGAGAGAATGAGTATTAATTGAGGCCAAAAAGGTAGGAATGTGTAGGGAATGAAAAGTAGGTACTGATGTTAAGGATGTTATAGAACGAAATGGGACATTTATTCACATTCATGTTAAGAAATATATGAACTGGAGACATTGCTTTTTAAAATGATCATAGATGACTGCTGTTTACTAAGCAGTTACTATATTGCAGGCCTTGCTTCAACTACTTTACATTTATTATTCCATTAATATTCATATTAACCCAACATCATTACGCCTATTTCACAGGTCATTAAACTGGGGCACAGAGCAGTTAAGTAACTTGCCTATTGTCACACATCTAGAAAGTGTCAGAGCCATAATCAGAACTAGAGCAGGTGGTGTCCAGAATCTGTGCTATTAGTTATTATAAGATTCCACTTATCACATTCTGTGTAAAAGAAATGCTTATCACAGTTCTAAAAAATAAGTATGGGATTTCATAAAAATAGATGCCTCATTCCCAATTAAACAGCTTTAGTGACATAGGTAAATATACCTGACATCTTTCAGACGAGATCAGGCACGTTCAGGATGATAGGGCCGTAGACTACCTGCCAACTTTCAAAATAAAATCTAAAGATTTTCCTTGAGAGGCAGTGCAATCCACTGCATAACAGAAGAGATTTCTGAGCGAGGCACACTTGGGTTCAAAGTCTTAAGACTGTGGTCTTTAGAAGGACATTTAATTGTATGATAATACATAATTCTTAGTGTTCTTCAGTAGATTACATAAGATAACATACACTATCTGAAGCCAGCATAAATGTAATAAATAGTGATTTATTATTATTCGGGCAATCAACCTTTGTTTCTTCCAGAACATAATTATTTTCATGGTTAAGCTTCAGATTTGCTAACTCTTTGAGGGTAACTGTTACTGAAGTGCTGGATAAACAGTGTACACTGCTAAAGTACTAATTTTAACTAAAATCCTGTAAAGAAGAAATCTAACCCACTAACTTTTATAGAATTATCTATGGACACAAAACACTATTATGCCCAGGTTTAATTTGAATATTCACCTAATTAATATAGATAAGTCATAGATTCTCCACAGGAAGGTATCAAGACATTAAGAGGCAATTTAAGTCAAATAATAGATGATATAAATGTGACTCCATGCTACATCCACTGTAAGTAATAGCCCTCTTTTGCATAACACATCAGCGACAACATCTAAAATTAAAATAACTGTTTAAAGGTTCTAAAGAAGGCTTTTCAAAATCCAAGTTTTATATTCGTGTAGAAAAAAAAGAGTTGGATGTTCTGTTATTTCCTATTTGCAGATGCATAAAGCAATCACTTTAGAAAATGAACACTTAGTTAAATTTATAGCTGGTGTGTTCTCATTTAGACTAATCTATGCTGGCTCAGCTTAACTACTGCATTGTCAGTGCCTGTCTTGCTAAGCACACCCAGCAAATTTCACAATGGCCAACATCGCAATAATGCATTATATGTATTCTCCAAATATTACAATGTAACTGCACATTTTATAGAAAGGGAACAAGAAGAGAAAATTTTAAAAGGAGAAAAATACAATAAAGATGAATTTCCATTAACAGCCAGAAACCTGAACATTGTACACGGTTACTTATTCACATGCAGATTAATGACAGTGTTTACCCCTTGATATTGACAAGGACATAATACATCTTGACAAATGATTAAAGAGGCTGCACTAGAGTTTATTTCTTGGTAGTGTCAACTGCCCTTCCTTTGGCATGATGTGAAAAGCTTACGTCAGCTGTAATTTTTAGTAACACCCTACAGTGGGGTTCTTTTACAACTTTATAAAACGAATGTGATAAATTGATTATGCTAACAAGTGTGGGCTACAATAAGTGGTTTACTGGAGATTGTAGCTAGTTTCTAAATCAAAGGAATGATGACAGTGGTATACATTAAAATCAGTAGTTGTTTAATATTTCTATAAAGCCTAAAGATTTGTGATAAAGAGTTAAATATAATCTATTCTGTTTTGTAATACTTGTTTAAGCAAGACTGCTACACTAAATTACTACTCAGTAAGGAAACAAGTAATCAAATGAGGGGGAGTTTTGGGTGCCAGGTAAGAAAGAATAATAGCAGCTTTAAGCATAAGCCCTTTAAAAAGGAAATTTCATTTCTGTTTTTTCACTTCAACATGGAATTTCTAAGCTAATCACCCACTATTTGTTAACAATGAACCATGATTAACTTTCAATATCAGTGTGGCACACTGATGTTTCAAGACTACTTAGGCAGTATCTGGAACTAAAAAAGAATTTCAGAAGAATGCTTTCTCAATGTTCACTTTTTATTCTGCTTTTCCTGCATCCTGATCAATTGGATTTTGCATTTTTCTGGTGCACATTATGACTTGCATTGAAGCAGTCTATCAATCAAGAAATCTACTTATTTATCAAATAAAGCTTTGGACATCTCAAATTTAAAGTAACGGTAGGAATGATAAGTGAAAGTATTCAGGTAAAAGTGAGAGAGTAGACAGGGACTAGAAAGAGGCAAAGACTAGGGAGGGATACACAACGCAAAACTGATGACAGACAGATGGTGAAAAGTGCCTTGAGAATGGAGAGGGGGGCTGGACTGAACAGGAAGAAAAGTACAGAGGGTAAAATCTGTAGCTTTGGATCATAGACACTGAAAGAATGGCAGAATGGAAAGGACCACTGAAGGAGTTGGTAGAGGTACTGACGGAATGCAAAGAATGTGGAGATCACACAGTAAGCAAGTCCAAAAAGGAGTCCAAGATGTGGAGAAAGGGGTCATTAACCCTCTCTATTTTTGCCTTAATTTCAAGGGAAATGAAGATTTATAAAATGCAACTCAACTGATAATAAAGAGATCACAGCATTTCAAAAGCACAGTTTAATGAGCAACTGTGGGTAATGCGTTAAGGACTGAGTACATAATGAAAATATAAAATATATAGGAACAATTATAGGCATAATTCTGGAATTCTCTACCCTGAAAAGAAGGAAAGAGAATCTGAAAGCATATTAAAGGTAAAATTGTTGGCTATTGTTGCACAAAACAGAAAGAATCCCCTACTTTTAGTCACAGACAAGGAAGGTATTGAGTAAGACATATGACAAGATTTTAAGTGAGAGAGAAAAGGGAGGGATCCAAGGAGGAATCAAAGATGATGAAAGCACAAAGGGGAAAATGTACCTCTCTGTAACAGAAATGCTGGCAGCATAAGTATACTTACACAGTGCATAATAAAGTGTTTTTGAACATTAGTATGTATGGCTTTTATTAAAAAAATAGAACTTCTATGCTATGATTTAAAGGAGATTTACCAAGAATAATGAATGGGATGAATAAAACAGACCAGTGCAGAATTACTAACAATGGAAATGTCATCAACTTGTGACATCTCTCTTACAGATATGACACCACTAAAGCCCCAGCTCTTATCAGCAAATTCTCCAAAGGAAAAAAAAAATTGATATGTGAATTTAACTTCCAACTACACGGTAAAATGGAAAAAGGAGAAGAAAGGCATTTTGAGTGGATGACCTCATAACTACCTCTAAGCTATACAAATTAAGAAATCAAGTGCTCAGAAACTTGGATGCAGTTTCATTCATTCCATTAGAGGAAGACTGACTTGATATTAGAAAAGTAGTGTTAAACATTTCTCCTCTCTTCCGGAGCCCTCCTATGTTCTCAGCCTTTCTCATCTATCATCCACGTTTCTTAAGAGGATGGTCTACACCTATTACCCCTCCTCCCATCCTATTCACCAGTTACCCCTGAAATTTAGCTTACTATGGTCACCAAGGCCCTCCTAATCACCAAATCCAGTGGACACATTTCAGTGTTTACCTTACTGAACATATCTCTTGAGTGTGAAATATTGATCATCCTGTCTTACCTGAAATTCTTCCATTTGTTTCCTTGAGATCACATTCATTCATTTATTTGCCCATTCATTCAATAAATACTGATTTTAAATTTTTAAAAAAGATTTATTTATTTTAGAGAGAAAGAGTACAAGCAGAGGTGGGGAGAGGGAGAGAGAATCCCAAGCAGACTCCTTGCTGAGCACAGAGCCCAATGTGGGGCTCAATCCCATAACCCTGAGATCATGTCATGACCTGAGTCAAACCCAAGAGTCAGATGCTCAGAAGACGAAGCCACCTAGGTGCACCAATAAATACTGATTTTAAAACAAGAATTTGCCAAGAATCTTTACCAAAGTTAGCTGTTCTTCATTCTCTATTTGAGCATTCTGATACTGCT
This sequence comes from Ursus arctos, assembly GCF_023065955.2. Classification (NCBI taxonomy): domain Eukaryota; kingdom Metazoa; phylum Chordata; class Mammalia; order Carnivora; family Ursidae; genus Ursus; species Ursus arctos. Next base: position 23,705,860 of record NC_079873.1, on the reverse strand, counting down.
TTTCCTTCTCTGACCCCTTGAAAGTTCTCCTCATCTGACCTAAATCTCTAGATGACTGCACCTAACCTCATGGTTTTAACCATCAATGATATCAATAATATCCCATGAAGGACATAGGAAGCATGTATAAAAATTCCCTATGAAAGATACTGGCATCTCTAGTATCCTAGCCTTTTAAAATGATAATTCTACACATGTTAGATTCTAATACCCCACTCCTGGAATGAGAACCACAGGCATGCAAAGAGGGATGCCACTATTAAGATTTTGCTGTACTTCCGCTATGTGCGGAAACAGAAAAATTGGGGGAATCATTATAACTCTAGGACGTGTGTTGCTAAATTTCTCTCTCTAGAGTAGGTCAACAACCAGTTCAAGTACAAGTAGATGTTAGACCTCAAACTCTTTAAAACTAAAATCAACACCATTCACCCCCAATTTCACCCCGACTCCCATCCCACAATACCTCTTTCTCTGGTGCCTTCCATCATATCGGTAGCACAATCATCTATCTCATCACCAAAGCAAGAAACTTGAGGCTTTTCTTTAGGTAGCTCTATCTCTCTCCATTTCTCATTCATCACTAAGTTCTTTGTTGTATTTTTATGACAGCTTTTTTTCAGATACAAATCACACAGCATAAAATTCACTCACTGAAGTGTGCAATTCACTGGCTTTTAGTATATTCACAGTATTGTGTAATAATCCCAATTATCAAGTTCCAGAACATTTTCATTAGTCCCTGGACCCATTAGCAGTCTCACCCAAATCCCTACTCCCCTCAGCACCTGGCAACCACTATTCTACATTCTGTCTCCATAGATTTGGGGCCAATATGTGGTCTTTGGTGTTTTAGTATTTTTTAAAATTACTCATTTCTAGAGTTCATATTCTCATCCCATCCCTGCTTCTCTGCACTATTCTGATGATTTCCTAATATATCCCTAAGGATATATAGCGAGTAGATTTATCTAAAGTAAATCTGACCAGATTATTCTCCTGCTTTAAGCCTCTGAGTGGTTAACAATCACCCACAGATGAAGTCCAAGCTTTTTAATGTGGCTTAAAAATTACTCCATGATCTGACCCCTAATTCTCCTGTCTCTATTGCCATCAAATGTCTCATGCTTTAAGCTTTACCAACAATGAATTACTAATGGTTCCCTGCAAGCACAATATTGCTCTTCCCCTCTTGGTATCTGCTCAAGTCCATTCATCTCAGAATGTTCTTCTTACCTGGCCAAAATTCATTTGACCTTTAAGACCCAGCCTCTGATTTCTCATGATCATTTTCCTGATATCCTAGGAGTGGATGTTCTTCCTGAATACTCCCATAATATTCCATGGAGATACATATTAATGCATTTATCACACTGTTTTATAATTATCTGTCTGTCTCTTGCCTACACTACAATGTAAGGTCTCTGGGAGGACAAGACCAACACAGTCATCTCTACTTTACACGTTCTCTGTAGAATTCTTAGAGGATAGTAGGCCTTTCAAATGTATTTGCAAGTGCATAAATGAGTGCATCAATTAATATATAAACCCAATGAGGAATGATTAATTGAATGACCTTAAACATTACTGTACATACTGTGAAAAACTGGTCTGGTTCATAAAGTAATAAAACAAAAGACACAGATCAATTCCTGGAGGAAAAGAGTGAAACAATTAGAGTATACATTTGTAAAGTAGGACATTTTGAACTTTCTTTAATCAGATAATTTCAATGCAAGGTTACATAACCATGAATTGGAGACAGTGAGAAGGGGAAATTACACTGAAAACTGAGTCAGATTCAATGATTTATAAGATGATGCAAATCAAGATTCTATTATTTTATTATGTAACAAATGATACAGCCATGTAGATGCAGACAAACTGAACTAAGAAAATGGAATGTAATGAACGTGAAGGAAAATTACTAATTCAGACAATAAACAGGGTCATTCATAACTAGAAGAAAGAAGGTCTAACAAATTTTTAAAATATGCTGACTGTTCTTAAAATGAGCTACATGCCTACCATCATTGACATGATGATGGTATAAATCTTCCAAATAATAGTATGCCAGAGAAAACTGCAACTCTATACGAATACTGCATTTCTTCAAACATCCAATATTGTCCATTACATGCATTCAGTGGTAATCATCCTTAATAAACAGATTGAGATTCTCTTTAAAGTCAGCCTTTTTAACTACACTTAGGTTTTTATTTTTCAGCATAAACTTAAGGTTCCTTTGCTTCAAAATCCACTATGGCTGTGGTAACACTCTAGAAAGTCCTAACAAAGCCTTGAAGCCTGGCTTTGTAAACTTCTGTTGTGATGGAAAATAAAGCACAGGAATTAAAACCTTATAAAACGAAGTCCCATGCTGCTATGGTAATGTCTAGTTCCTAAAGGCTCAAAGAAGAAACTTTTTTCTTTTATCGAGGTAAAACATTATAGAACATAAGTTTCAGGTATAAAACAGTATAATTTGATATCTGTAATGCACTACAAAGTGATCACCACCAAAAATTTAGTTCACCACCAAAAATTTAGTTACCATCCATCCCATACAAGTGATACCCTTCACCCATTTCACCCACCTCCCAAACTCCTCTCTCCTTTTATAACCATCAGTCTGTTCTATTAGTTTGGTTTTATATCATTTTCTTGTTCATTTGTTTTGTTTATTAGAGTCTATAAAAGAGTAAAACCACACTGTATTTGTCTTTCTCTGACTTATTTCACTTACCACAATACCCGCAAGGTCTATCTATGTTGTCACACATGGCAATTTCATTCTTCTTCGTGGCTGAGTAATATTCCAGTGTGTGTGTGTGTGTGTGTGTGTGTGTGTGTGTGTGTACACACCATATCCTCTTTATCCATTCATCTATTTATGAATATTTAGCTTATTTCCATATTTTGGCTACTATAAATAATGCTTATAAACTTGTATTTTAAATGCCACGATGAACATATGAGTACATATATCTTTTCTAATTAGTGTTTTCATATTCTTTAGATAAGTATCCAGAAAAAGAATAATTAGATCATATGGTAGACCTGTTCATGATTTTTTGAGGAACCTCCATGGTTTTCCATAGTGGCTGCCACTGCACCAATTTATATTCCCACCAACAGTGTATGAGTATTCCCTTTTCTCCACATTTTAATCAACAATTGTTATTCATTGCCTTTTGGATATCAGCCATTCTAATGGGTGTGAGGTTATATCCCATTGTGGTTTTGATTTATATTTCCCTACTAATCAGTGATATTAAATATCTTTTCATGTGCCTGTTGAACATGTGTATTTGTCTTCTTTGGAAAAATGCCTTCAGATCCTCTGTCCATTTTTTAAATTATTTATTTATTTGAGTAAAGTTGACACACAATGTGACATTAGTTTCAGGTGTACAACAGTGATTCAACAATTCTATACATTATGCTATGCTCATCACAAGTGTAGCTACCATCTGTTACCATGCAACACTATTACCATAACATTGACTAGAGTCTCTGTGATGTACCTTTTATTCATTTGACTTATTCATTCCATAACTGCCCAATGCCTGTATAAGTGTGGGTTTATTGCTGGATCTCAACTCTGTTCCACTGATCTGTGTGTCTGCTTTTATGCCAACACCATACTGCTTTGATTACTATAGCTTGATAGTATAGTTTGAAATTAGGGAGCATGATGCCTCCAGCTTTGTTCTTCTTCCTTATCGCTTTGGCAGTTTGGGATCTTTTGTGGTTCTATACAAATTTTAGAATCATTTGTTCTAGTTCTGTGAAAAGTACCATTGGAATTTTGATAGAAAGAACTTTCTTGGATTCACCTAGGTCCTGTTTTTGCATTGCTGGTATTTACATAATTAAAGGTTTTTGAGAGATACACATTTCCTATAAGCAGTCTATAGAAGAAGATTCTGAGCACACAAATCCATATTCAATTAATTCATCGAGGCACTATACCATGTGTGGTAGTAATTCACCACTTATTCAGAATGCTTCTTCTATGTTTTCTTTATTCTTAAAATGTCATAGTGCAACTAAACAATTTATCTTTTTTATTATTCAATTTGCTTTTAACAGAGTCACACTGAATCATATCATTTGGTCACAGTTTATACAGAAAAGTCATATTCACTTAATGCCAAGGCTCAAAATAAAGGAAAAAGTGAAGCACTGACTTACTATCAAATATAATCTACAATCCCAAAATTTTTAAAAAGTAAAATATAATACTTCTGCTTGTTTCCAATTCACCGTTGGTTTTGTACAATGAATATATGATTCTAGGAATTACATAACTGACACTACTAAATATATATATATATATATATATATATATATATATATATATATATATGCATATGTGAACATGTACTTATGTATTGTTCTGTTTAAAAACATTTTCTAAATATCACAAGTGTATAAAAATCTGCCATAAGTTAAAGTATATTACAGAGTTACTATACTGAGGCTGTAATAATATACACACACATACATTGCTTTCTGAATACTTGGTAGGTAAAAACCTCCATAGCAAATGATACACTGGTATGCTGAAAGGACAGATCATTATCCAAAACATACATTTTGTTTCTTTTCTGAATGCATAGACATATAGAACTTCCTACTTTGCCTAGAAATTCAACCTACAATGATATTTACAATAAGATGCTTAATTTTTAATTATTTTGAAGAGTATATAGAGGCTGTTGTAGAGTAACAAATGTTGGTGAATTTTAAGAAAACATTTATTAAATTTATTAATGGTCTTTTAACCCATGGAATCCTACTGGGCCAAATACGTTTCCTTGAAAAAGTAACTATAATGTAACAATGTGGCATATATTCAATTATTTCCTCTATTTTACTGCTTACTTTGCAAACACACACTATACAATAGCTAAAGCCACTAGAAGTTCATCAGAAACTTTCCACCTTTTCACAAAGAGAATGGGATTTCTCTGCCTCTATGTTCCCTGTTAACCTCCTAGTATACACTGTACTGCTTGTGTTTATCTCTCACTTTACACTGTGAGCTCTTTGAGAAAAGTGACCACACTTTAGGCACTTTGATCTGCCCAGCAAAGGAGCTGGGCTGTAAATATTTATCGAATTAATGAATGGCAATGAATGAATAAATCACAATCTACTGTGAATGTACACTTACATAATCTACTATTATTATCAGCTATGTACATGTCTAATGACTACTTTTTCTACCCACTAAGTAATGAAATGGTTAAGAACTATGGGACTGTACTGTACATATATGTATACTTCTTTCAACTGGTACATTAACTATGTGTTTGGCAAATAGTCAACTTTAGTTAGAGATGTGTACAGTTTAGGGGTAATAAAAGTACAAAGCAGAAAATTTCCTATTGTTTCAATGACTGTTTTAGACAGTAGCAACTATTCCCTTGTCTTTATTTTCTTCTGTGTTACAGTGAAAAATTTTGCTCCCCAAAACATTAGGCTTTTGATACACTTGGCTCTAGTTTCCAAGATGAGCTTCTTTCTGAATATAATATTTCTTGTCCTTTCTCTACAGGATGGATTTGAGAGGCCTTACAGATACACTGGATACCACTCTATCTTGAAACCTCAGGAATATTTCCCAAATAGATTACAAGTCCTTTGGTATCAGTAGAGATTCACGTCTAATACAAGGTCTTTCTTAGTACTCATCTTTAATTATCCTATTGAGAAATTTTCTTGTAATAAAACACCTTTCAACTGTACCACTGTAGTATGAGCCAGTATCAGTACAGTACTTCTATAACATAGTTCAAATATTAAACATAATTTTATACAGTTCACTTGATTTTTAGAAAATGTTTTAAAATAGAGTACTATGACCAGTATGAAAATTCAGAGTCAAAGCTCCAATGTCATACTGACCTTTGAAACTTAGGAAGGTTATTTATAAAGGAACATTACCATAATAAAGTTAAAATAATAGAAACCATTAAATTATTTTAGAATTCATATTGGATTATCAATACGTAATTCCTCAGAAAAATAAAGACTTCAGACATTCAGAGACGGATCTGAGATTGTTAGCTGTAGTTTAGAATCAAACAAAGCATTTTTTTAGAGTTCAAAACTCACAAAGCCTTGTGAACAGGTCAAGCAGACTCTAATATACTACATCTGCTCCTGTGGTTGCTGCATTTTTTTAAGATAAAATGTCATTCAAACAGTGTTTTCCCTATTCCCACATGAGTTCTTACACTATTGAGAAAACTCATGGGGAGAAAGATTACTTATTCATGAAAGCAGGGTTTCTTTGGTCATTCTAGATTTGATTGGCATTAGCAGCAACTATGTCTGACTCCAAAGATTTAAATATTAATTATAGCATAATCATGGCATTTAAATATCTAAGCATTAGATGTTTCAAAGTAATTCTCATTTTTTAATAAATGTAGCCTATTTTACATAGATGACCTAACATAATGATAAAGCACTACATTCTTGATAACTTTACTGTATGGCAGAGTAAAATACAGAATATTTAGAAACCTGTTAAAACATTCTACCAAAGGTTAGTTATTAACCACTTTTATCTGAAAATTGATAAATAAATAAAGGAAATGGCTCCTTACAATAACAGTATGCATATGCCTCCCTTTTAATGAATTAAGTCTCCCTGTAATGATATGCATAAATTAAAATTTTATGACTGGATCACTGTATATAAAATCAAGGATAATTCAATCACTCTTGGAAAATGCTTTTTTACGTGGTCCCCCCTCCAAAGAACAGCAGTATAGATGTACACATGGGGATCGGAGTGTACACACACCAATAAATATTTCCATGGACCTTCCTGAAATCTGTACAAAACAGATACAACACACTCAATTGAAATGCTGTAATATAAAATATCACTCTCTCTAGCTGATAATTTATTATGGGCATAAATAATCTTTTACACATTGTCAGACATCATTTGACTGTGAACATAAGCCAAAGTTCAGATTTTAGTGAGAAAGCTCTGTGTGTTCAGTATTAAAAACAAGCAATAAAACAACCCAAGAAAATGTTAAGTTTCTACATTAATTTAGGTTATAGAAGAGATGTATTTTTCAAAATAGCTCTCCTGAGCTATAACTGACATATAAATATAAATGCCATATATATTTAATGGGTAGAACCTGATATGGTTTTGCATCAGGAAACAATTCTACAATTAAAATAATAAACAAATCCATCACACCCAAAAGTTTCCTCAAGCCCCTTTGTAATCTCTTTCTTTCCACCCCATTTCCATTGTCTTTAAGTAACCAATAATCTGTTGTCTTTCACTAGAGATTAGTTAGCATTTTCTAGAATTTCCTATGAATGCAATCAGACAGCATATACTCTTTTTGTTTAGCCTCTTTTAGTCAACATGATCATTTTGGGATTCACTCATGTTGTTACATGTATTAATAGTTCACTCCGTTTATTACTGAGTCATATTACAGTGTATGGATAAATCGCCATTTTGAAAATCAGTTCACCTGTTCATAAACATTTGGTATGGTTCTGGTTTTTAGCTATTGCAAATAAAGCTACTATGCTCATTCGTGTACAATTCTGCATGTACATACAGTTTTATTTCTCATTGGTAAACACCTAGGAGTAAAAGCTGGGTCACATGGTAAGCGTATTTTTAATTTCCAAAGAAATGAGTGACTAGTTTCTGACATGACCATACTATTTTATACTCCCATCAGCAGTTGGTCCCTGTGAGCTGTATGTTCATTTAGTCAGAAAGCACATGCATGGCCTGTATGTACATGTATTAAGACAAAAGCATCCCTTCTCTATGTAATGTATACTACATATGAAGAGGTTCATTTTATAGGAACTGGAATATAAATTGACTATTCTAAACAATTACAAAAGCTGATTTTTTTCTTCCCTGTCACAAGAGATTAAGTATAAAAATAAGAACATTTAAACTTTACTGAGTGCTTACCACATACCTGCCTCTATTCAAGTGGTGAGTATATATTATATCAAATAAATAATTACAATAACCCTATGATGACAGGTACTAAAACAGAGTCCACCTTATAGATGAGGAAACCAAAGGAATAAATAGTCACTGCCACAAAACTAAGTGGCAGAGCCAGGCTTTGAACCTGACAGTCTGACGCCATGGTTTCAGCTCCTAATCACAATACATTCCTTCCCATCATCTGTACGTTACTAAATAGTTGTAATTTAGACTACAAAGCAATAAATAAATTCCTCATATTATTGCAAGCCTTTGGTTAATTGCCAAAATACTGAAGTGATTCTTCTGGCAATTCTGTCCAACTTTATTTGTTACTTTTTTGGGGATAGGATTTTTTGATCTTCATACTCCACCACAGCCAGACATCTTGTCTCCAAAAATGTATTTTTGAATAGACACTTAATTGTAACATTGGATTATTACTTTAAACTTATTTTTTTCTTTTTTTTATAATATTTTATTATATTATGCTAGTCACCATACAGTACATTCCTAGTTTTTGATGTAAAGTTCCATGATTCATTACTTGCGTATAAACTTATTTCTAGGAATATTTCTTAATATAAAAAATGTTAAACATGAACATCATACTCCATACTCAGATTATAAACTGCTAAACAATTCTGAAGCCTTTCTGTGCCTATAATTGTTTTCACACATAAAGTAAACATAACTCTAATATCTTTAATTTAGTATTACCGGGAACAAGGAAAAAATTTATCTAATGCCTTCTTCCCAATAATCGCCAACAAAATTAAAATTGCCTTTCTATAGTCATTGCTTTTCCAGTTTATAACCATTTATTCTATTAGAAAATTTGTCAGTAATCTTGATTATAACTCACAAATGTTGAATGTAATTCCCACATCTTTACCTGAAAGGTATTTTATGAGTATAATTCTTTAGTAAAACATATACCAACTGCTCCATACAGGGTTAAATTCCAAATTTTGAACTAACCCATTCAAAATATTTTATAAAGCAGAAAAATGAATGGTGTTCCTTTAATGGAACACATTTTATTATAATTAAAATGAATACAGGCATTATATAAATATGTAAATTAAAGTTTCAACATTTTTAGAGTTGGGCCCCAACTGTCATTAAGATTTTTAAAGGCTGGTGATGGGTATTAAGGAGGGCACGTATTTCATGGTGCACTGGGTGTTATACGCAAGTAATGAATCATGGAACATTACATCAAAAACTAGGGATGTACCATATGGTGACTAACATAATATAATAAAAAAATATTATTAAAAAAAAGATTTTCAAAGCCAGTGAGAAGTAGATTCCAGATATCTTCCTGTTTCAAGGAAATAAAACAACATAATTGAACTGGGAAATCTGAGGAGAGTTTAACAAAGAAAACCAAATACAAATGCTGTCAAGACAAAACGAAGGATGGAACAGGTATCAGAACCCAGAGATAGAGGGCAAGTTGGGGAGAGAGGGATTTCTGCTGAAAGCTGTGATTTTTTTTAAAAATCTGATCACCATGTCACTTCAATAACCACCTTGTACAGAGGAAGCCAGAAAAATAAAAAGCTCCCACTCAGTTTTCTCCCTGTCATTGATCTCCCTCTGGTGTTCTCCACTGGTTACATACACTTGGAAGAGAAAGGACAGGGATCCCCTGAAGCATTCACTATAGGTCCCCTTTCCAGGGCACAGAGCATATTGGGGAAGGTGGGAGATGGATCTCCAGCGAGACAAACTGGAGATATCTGAGATATTGCCTTGAACCTCACAGCTGAAACGTGAGTTTCAGCTCTTTTTTTCACATATATGTTTGCAAGTAAGATTTACTTAAAAGAGTGTACTGTATTAAATTATTTTGGCAAATTACAGTCTATTCACAAAATTTTAATTAAATTTTCTAAAAAGCAAATGTCAAGACGTATGACTGTTTCTTATGTTTTTACCTTGTGATTATGTACATTTAGGACCAGAAGGGGAAGTATGATGTTAAAAAGCATACTAAAGTAGCATTTGGCCCTTTAATGTGATTTTCCCATGCTTATTTTAGGTGCATATTTAAAACATTTTAATCACACTATGTCTGTATTCACAAACATGGACAATCCAAATGGGAGAAAACATGGACCATTTTTTCCCTAAGTATTTGGTTTTAAAAGTAGCAACTACAGAATAATGTTCAAACATCCTTTGTGCTGCTATAAGAATAACTGTCAGTTTTTACCATTCTGTATCTATAATGAAAACTCGAGAGTTAAAGAATTACTTTCTGCAATTGCTTTTACAGAATTCTCAACATGCTAAGTTTGTTTTTCTTAAAGAACTGATAAAACATGACACAAAAGATGCATTTTAGAAGGCCTTGAAGGAAAATATGCTCATTCTTGCCAGTATTAGTTTAAAAACACCCAATTCCAATCTCATATATTCTTTACTAATGTATACTGTATGCCTTTAGCTTCATTTTAAGGAATGCATTATATATGTATGTATATAACACATGATAATGTTGGCAGTTTATCACATTTGTTTTACAACATTTCTTATCATTGGCAAACTTGAGGGAAATTTTTACTACAATGTTTTAAAAAAATCACGGGTATTAAAGAGGGCACATGTTGTAATGAGCACTGGGTGTTATGCGCAAATAATGATTCATGGAACACTACATCAAAAACTAATGATATACTGTGTGGTGACTAACAAAACATAATAAAACAAAACAAAACTAATGATGTACTATATGGTGACTAACATAATATAAAAAATCATCTAAAACACCAAGAAAAATACATTGTTAAACAGATAATGTGAGTAAAGAGGCTTCATTTTTGCATATTTAGTCCTGAAGTGGTTTATTTTACCAAATTTCTTAACCCCATGCTATTCATAATTTTTAAGTTGGTTTTCTCCATATTAATAGAGTTCAAAAACTTGATTTTAGATGGATCATATTAATTTACAGTTCAATACACTATTAATTGCTCTATTTGCAATGTACTTAAACAAGTTCAAAATGCTCCAGTAAGAACTGGACCACATCCTCATGTGTTCACTGCCTGAGAAAATTAGTGCTCTCTGGATAAAATCATTGTTAAGATACTGAGTGTATTTTACATGTTGAGTCCTTTACCTTCTCCGGCTAATTTCTAGAAGCATTTGTAGAATATCCCAAACTATATTTTTTTCTACTTTATTAGAGTATACAGATGAAACTAACATTTTTCTATAAAAACTTTGATTTTTAAGATCTGTTATCATTTTAAAAATCTGTTAACATATTTAATGAACATATGCATCTACATCTTCAAAGATAGTAATATGTATTCATTCTATGTGTTTATTACACCAACTGTATTTTATATATTTCACAAAAGAACTTCTCCCGGAATACACAGTTTTGTTTTTTCCCATTTCCCAAATTAATAGGTATTATACAACCTGTGATCAGGTATATTCTCATTTTCGATTAAGTGAACAAAATTATAACATGTGCTGAAGCTGTGGAAGTGAATAAAATCGCTACAGTTCCAATTCATACTGGACCTCATGCACACATGTTGAGTAAAATTTGAGAAGGACCCAGATCCATTTAAAAGCATTTCCCCTATTATGTCTGTGACATACTGTGTACCAAGTCCTGGAAAATAAAGCCTCAGACCTCACCCTCAGTGGCGTTTCTGTCACCTTTCACCCACATCCTAGCAGAATACAATTTCCACCAATTTCATTGTCTAAATGTCTCTCAAATGTGTCCTGATCACTGCAACCATATAATCCTCCCCTTGTTTCAATTCTTCTTGAAAGGTCTTACTGCCTGCAGGTATGCACCACCTTGGTGTCCCTGCCTTGATCCAAATCTCTCACAATCTCAGAGTCACTAAGCAAATGAAGCACAGATTCTTCCATGAATCAAGCTTGATGATATGACCCCTAACCTACCTTTTCATCTATAGACCCACCCTCACATATCCATTTGTACACAAGAGCCTATGCTATTTCCCACCTCCACAGTTTGTGCAGCGTACTTTATGCTAGAAATGCCTCCTTATTGTCCTGAAAAGCTTCTTTGATATACAAAAGTCTTGCATAAACAATCTCATGGGACAGGACTACTCTGTTCCTCCTACCTCCTAGAACAGAACTTAATTACATATTTTCCTTCAGGCAAGGTCCATTTTTCCCCTTCTTGTCTCCAGTGGCTAAAACACTTCTTTGTACATTGTACCCAATCAATCACTATCACAATGAACTCTTCATTAGAATGTAAAATTAATATGTGTGTTCATATATACAGGATAAGTGGTTGAACTTAATTTTCAATTATTTTATAGTGAGCAAAAGCAGCATATTTTGCTAATTTTTTTAAAACAGTACTGTCATCAGAAAAAACATGTGGCAGTTATCTGATCTTTTTGGTAGTTTTAACTAGTATTCCAAACCTACTACTACACATCATCTTTTACCAACACAATTTTCTTTAGACATCAAATGAAACATATCATCTTATCCTGTTTTCTGCCAGATTCCCCAATGATACTGAAAAAAAAAAAAGAAATGAGTACTTTAAAAACTCTTAACACAGTAGTACATTTAAAGAGCTGATGGTACTCAACAATTTCCCCATTATTCTTTTTTTGAAATTTCAGTTTTTTGAAATTTAACATAAATACAGCCAAGTACATACATTGTAAGCTTGATGAATTATCACATGAACATCCCTGTAACCATCAACCTGGTCAGTAAATAGAATATTACCAGTGCTTGTAAGCTCCCCCCTATGCTCCCTCCCCATTACTACTCCCTTCCTCTTACCAGCAGTAAATCACTATCTTCATTTCTAACCCCCTAGATTTGAACTTCATAACTTTATGTAAACAGAATTATATTGTAAGTACTCCCTTGATTCTGACTTCTTTTATGTCTGTAAAGTTCATCCATGTTATAGAACATACTTGTAGTTTCATCATTTTCATTTCCAAATCGTTTTCCATTGTGTGAATTTACTACAATTTCTTATCCATTTTACTGTTGATGGACATTCAAATGGTTTCAGCTTGGTATTGTGAATAAAAATGCTGCTAAAGGCACTGTAATACCTGATGACCTCAGAAATATTATCAGTTGCAATATCTCATGATCACAGAAAAAGACTGCAATTAATGTCACTTTAAATAAGTTCTGTGCCAAGTAGTCTCCCTATGGCTTATTCCAGATCTCATGTACAAAGAACCATTTTCTTCCCTTGTAAAATGAGGGCATCTTAAGTACCAGAGAGAAGTGAACAATTATTATAAGTAGGATTTTCAAAAAATGCTTTTGGATTACAATGAAATTTATGGTATGTTTTATTATGCCACGCTCTCCTTTATATGTTGTGCTTTGTTTTCCAGAGCATGTAATACATATTATGTCATATGTGACACTGTTCTCAAGGAGAAAGCCTTCTAGGGTAAATGAAGCTAAATCCATGTCTCACCTGAGAAATGGGGCAAGGCGGAGATGAGAGACAAATGCAGGAGCCTAACAGGCAGTGGCAGTGTGAGACACAGATTCTATGACAAGCTGAAGATATCTGAAGGGAGGATGGAAAAAGCATGGAAAGACAGTGTGGAGATCAACCTCTACAAAAAAGCATCAAGCAACAATTATTTATCAAATATCATGCTGGGTCTGAGGAATACTGAGAAAGAGTCTTGTTTTTGAAAAAAAAAAATTACAGTGCACTAGGAAGACAAACGTGTAAAAAGAGAATTACCACAAAATGGGATAATTGCTCTCCATAAGAGAGATAATCAGCATCTTTAGGACTAGTTCTAAAGAGGAAATGAAGAATACCTGAAAAGCTGTGTTCATCCACATTTTCTGGCCTGATGGAATAGCATGCTGTATTATGAGTGATATGCCACTGGTAAGGAAAATGAGGATAGAAAATCTTTTTGTAGAATAAAAGAAAATCATCAGAGTCCATAATATAGACTAGTTTTTGAAAATGACTCAATTCTGTTCTGCAAACAGTTATTGAACACCTGTCGGGTGTAAGGCATAGAGATAACTGTAGGCACTGCACACAAAGGTAAACAAGACATAGGATCTGCTTTCAAGGAGCTTAGAACTGAGTAGAAGACAATCAGCAAACAGTGCATAAAAAAGATAATGTCATATTACTGACAAGCATCTCTGGGCTTCTATGGTGGGAACAAGACAGAGAAAGAGGGTAATCTGCAAGACGAAAACATGGGATGTGAATGGAAATCCCTATTAGCTTCACCAGTCTTTGTCTTTCTGCCACGGGGATGCCTAATCCTTTTTCTAGTTAAAAGGACACTCCATAATGGGAAAGACACTAAGCAGCATCCTGCACAAACAATGGTAGGGATGGAGATTAATTTCCCCCCACTTCTTGATTATATCATAGGGAGAGTCAGGTAATGTTCCCTTTCTTTGGTCAATGCAATGTTTTCGGTACCAGTATGAACCAACACACTGATTTCTGAAATCTTGCAGCAAGCAGCAGACTCCAACAAATTTTCAATGGCCTATAACAAAGAGAATTTTCACAAATCTTCTGAAGGAACTGGTGACTGCTATGGGATTGCTAGAAGTTTAGAATTAGTGGCTCATTTCCTCAAGGTTGCAAATGACGTGGTTTGAATTATATTTGAGAAGGCATTGAATACCAAATGTGTAGACAGCCAAGTAATTGCCCCTAGAAAGAATTAAAATAAGCTAAAATTTTATTTTCTTTAACTAAGGAGCCTAAGATAAGATTGGTGTTAAAGAGTAAAAACTTTGTAAACAATTTAGGAGAATGTACTCTCTTCCCTACAAAAAAGAGGAGTATGATTATTACTAGGCAATGATGGTCTGAGGATTATGCAAGAATACACTTTTTAAAATATGTCTTAAAATTGAAGAATAAAATACATGTTGAAGGAAATAAATGTTGAGTGGGAGAAAAAAAGAGATATCTATATTAAAGAGAACAAAGGACAGAAAACATACAAGCCTGGATGTGAGGTCAGAATAGAGATACAAAAAGAAACCAGAGGGGTTAAAATAAATCACACAAGGAAATAGAGGGGTTGTATGAGCTTGAGATGGGGGGAGGGTCTGGAGTCTGAAATAACTTGGGGATTAGAGTAACATAAACATGAGGTGCCAGGCAGAATGGAACAGACGAAAGGAAAAATCCATAAGATACGGTGACAAAGGAATCAACAGACCTGATTGACTGGTTCTATATGAAGAAAAAGTAAGAGGCAGGATTAAGTAGAGTTAGGCTTGATTCTGCATTATCCAGAGAGAGAGAAAGAGGGAGAAAAGACTCTGCGTATATGTGTGCGTGCGTGCGTGTGTGTGTGTCTAGGGGGCAGGAAAGTGGGAGGAGGAAAAGAAAGGAAAGGCGTGGAAAATATTTTAACGTATGTCTATGTAATGTGGGAAGATGATTTTTCCTTTCCCTTCTTTCTGACTTCAGAGAGTTCATAATCATGAACATGTCGTGCTGGAGAATTCCAACAGCCTGTTTCCTTCTACGTGGCTGAAGAGTCAAGTTCATTATATCTGTAGGGACTTGGAAAGCTCACAAATAACAGTGGTCATTAATCACGCTGGCTAAATTCCTGAGCTGGAGACAGAAAGGTATGGAAAAGTGCAAAATTCTAGGCTTTCCCTAACGTTATTTTAACTTACTGACAGATAAGTTCAGGCTCGGGTTTACACTCTGTTGTTGAAAGAAGGGGTTGGAATAGCACCTGCTTTGTTTTCCACACCATAAATCTCAACAGCACAGAACACTGCATGTTTCACACACAACAGAAAAGATACATCATAGCCATTAACCTTCCCCTTAGTTGCTGATAAAGTAAAATAGACCCATTCTTTACAGAAACACTCACGTATCTGTTCAGATAAATATTCCTCTAGCTGCAATAAAGACTATTATTTTAACTCCAAGATCATTTCTGCATAACAATGAGTGTAAATTTAAAATCCATATGATGGGAATGCAAAAACAACACTGTAAAGGCATAAGTACAGCAGTTAATTATATTTAAACATTACATAAACAGGGTGAAAGTTCTCCCTCTCTCCCTTACTCTTTCTCTAAACATCAAAGAATTAAAGACAGAATTCTCATTAGTAAATTGATGGAGATTTAAGATGACATATTGGAAAAGGAGAATTGTAGCTGTCAAATGACCAAAGCTGGCAGAAATAATTCTCCTTTGCAATCCTTTTAAATCTCGGAATTGTGTTGAAGTTCACTTTCTCTTTTGGAAGAGTGCCATTTTTTTTCCTGAATAGTCTGAGTTGTTAGATTTCTGATGCCAAACAGAAAAGGTCTGCTAAGAGGTGAAAACTTAAAAAAAAAAAAGGCAATTAAGCATACTGAGCTGAAAAAAATTAACATTGGCTCATTTGTGTTTTTTTGTCAACTTGGTGCAACAGAACTGGTTTAACTTCTCTAAGTATAACAGACTTGCAAATGCCCAATGTACGGAGAACACTCGCCTGGGAAAAGCCTTCCTTGGACAAGTCCAGCTGCACTGAGGGAAAAGGGGACTTTCTGCTATGAAAACTTTTTCACTGCAGAGACCAGCTGCTTTAGCCAAAGTAATCATAAAGTCTGTAGAATGGTCTGCACACCATCTGGCTCCTTTCAATGTCTCGGAGACTCCTTCAAAACTGGCTTTAAAATGAGTATTTTCCCTTGCATACCAGGTGTATTTACTATTGCCTGGAATAAATCTGGTTGCTGTGGGGGTGGAAAATTGGGGCCTGGGATCTTGGAAGGGATTCAACTTTTTCAGAAATAGACCGAGAAAATGCAAATTGTTAGGATAACCAATATCTTGGTTTTGCCACCACTTCCTTTTCAGTTGAATAATAACTATACATATCCGTAGCTACCCACCTGCAAATAAAATGAACTATCCCACTCTTGCTTGTCTCAGTCCCCTCTTTATGATTTATTTAGTATGCTACGTACATTAAGCATGACAGTATGCCAATAAGATGACTTCCTCTTTTTGAAATTACACAAAAATAAATGATAAACCTACAAGGGACAAAATTCCTGTCAGATATCTTAAGTCTCATCTTGAAACACATTCCATTTAAATTGTGCAACCATAAAGCTCCACTTACCTCTGAAAAACATTAAGCCAAATGTCATCAATGTATCAACTACAAAAGGCATCTTACTAATAATAAGCACATGCTTATAAACAAATGTGGAGTAATACCTTTTTCTCTAATGCTTTCCTCAAAATCATGATTTAAGAAAGATCCTCTTCAAAGCACTGATAGTTTGTAACAAAACAAATTCACATCCTATAAATTAATATTATACCACAAATACTTCTGTTTTTTAACATATTTTTCACATGTGTTTTTCAGAGGTGGAAGTTCTCAGAGAGAAGACTGAAAGTGTTTGCTTTTTGTACAGTTTCTTCCACACGATCCTGAACGTACAGGTACCTAACCTAAATGTTCTGAGGTCGGTAAGAGTCCTCTATGAAGACTGGGTAAGCCCAGGATCACTGGAAAATGTATTTAAACTGACAGCATGGGGTGGCTGAGTTTTTCAGGTAGTACATTCATAGTTAACTTAAGACTGAGCCTTTTCACTATTAATAACTCAATAAATGAAAAGACAGCTCAAATTAAGATTGGGCAACAGATTTGAATACACTTTTCTCCAAGCAGATATACCAATGGCCAATAATCACATGAAAAGATATTCAAAATCATTATCAAGGAAATGAAAGTCAAAACCACAACGAGACACCACTTTATCCCCCCTATGATCAGCTATAATCAAATAATGAAAATTTCTGGAACTACATAATCCTAATGGCTGCACAACACTCTCAATGTACTTTATGCCACTGTGCTGTATACTTTAAAATGCTCAAGATGGTAAGTTTTATGCTATGTGTATTTTACCACATGATAAAAGACAAATAATAACAACTGCTGGTGAGGATATAGAGAAATCATAACAGTAATACACTGTTATTTGGAATATAAAATGGTGAAGCCACTTTGGGAAAAGTCTGGCAGTTCCTCAAAAGAGTAACCATATGACACAGCAATTCCACTCCTAGAAATAGACTCAGGAGAATCGAAAATGTATGTCTACACAAAAACTTGTCCAAAAATGTCCATAGCAGCATTATGCGTGATAACCCACAGTGCAAACAACCTGAACAAACATCAAGTGATGAATGGATAAATGAAATGTGGTATATATCCATACAATGGACTATTATTTGGCAATAACAGTAAGCAAAGTACTGATACATGTTTCCATATGGGTTAATCTTAAAAGCATTATATTAAGTAAGAGAAGCCAGCCACGAAGGATAACATATTGTAGGATTCCATTTATACTAATGTCTAGAATAGGCATATGCACGGAGACACGAAGTAGATTGGTAGTTGCTTAGGGCTGAGGGAGGGAGGCTGTTTGAGGAGAAATAGTGACTGTTAATGGCTATGGAGTTTCTGTAGGGGATGGTTAAAATGCTCCAAAATTGATTGTGATAAGGGTTGTACAAGTCCATGAATGTATAAAAACTACTAAATTTTATATTTTAAAATGGTGAATTATATCCAATAAAGATGTTACTTTAAATTGAGAATGAGCCTTTTTCCGGTTGGCAGAAGTTGATAAGTGGTGTGTGGGAGTTTATGTCAACAGAAAGGAAGCTTCGGGGGAAGGCATCTGCTATACTGATATTCCCCAAAGTTAGCGTTCTACATTTCTCCTCTAGTTGATAGTCTTTCTTTTGCCACTACACACTTTCCATACTACCAACCTGAGGAAAAAAGATCAAGGTAGAAGAACAGAAAATAGCTGGTACCTTAAAGAAAAGTGATAGTAGTACTATCATTCAGTTCACATCGAGATGTTCTAGAAGAAGAGCCTCAGATCCAACACTCGTCAAAGAGTGTGAAGAGGGGGTAGGGAGATCAGGATATTTATGAGTTTGCCTCTCTTTCTGAATCCCTACTCTAATGATTAGGAACTTACAATACCTTGACAGCAATGATATAAGTATCAGATCAATGATACTAAGTGAAAATTTCAGAGAAGGAATTTCATCCCTCAATCAATGCCAAGCAATCTCTACGGAGGTCATTTCACATAACTTCCCTTCCTTTCCTCTACCGCTTCTTTCTAAGTTAATATATAAATGCTTTAAAAAATGATTCCTGTGACTTCGTTCAAGACATATCCTGAAAGGCAAGGGAAAGAAAAGCAAAAATGAACTTTTGGGATTTCATCAAGATAAAAAAACTTTTGCACAGCAAAGGAAACAGTCAACAAAACTAAGAAGCAAATCATGGACTGGAAGAAGATACTCACAAATGACATTACGGATAAAGGACTAGTATCCAAGACCTATAAAGAACTTCTCAAACTCAACACTCAAAAACCGAATAATCCAGTCAAGAAATGGGCAAAAGACATGAACAGACACTTCTCCAAAGAAAACATACAAATGGATAACAGACACATGAAAAAATGCTCAACATCACTAGCCATCAGAGAAATACAAATTAAAACCACAATGAGATACCACCTTACACCAGTGAGAATGGCTACAATTGACAAGACAGGAAACAACAAGCGTTGGCAAGATGTGGAGAAACGGGGAACCCTCTTACACTGTTGGTGGGAATGCAAGTTGGTACAGCCTCTTTGGAAAACAGCATGGAGGTTCCTCAAAAAGTTAAAAATAGAGCCATCCTATGACCCAGCAATTGCACTAGTAGGTATTTACCCCAAAGATACAGATGTAATGAAAAGAAGGGGCACATGCACCCCAATGCTCATAGCTGCAATGTCCACAATAGCCAGACTATGGAAGGAGCCAAGATGCCTTTCAATGGATGAATGGATAAAGAAGATGTGGTTCATATATACAATGGAATATTACTCAGCCATCAGAAAGGATGAATACCCACCATTTGCACTGACATGGATGGAACTGGAGGGGATTATGCTAAGTGAAATAAGCAGAGAAAAGACAATTAGCATGTTGTTTCACTCATATGTGAAACATAAGGAATAGTGTGGAGGACCACAGGAGAAGGGAAGGAAAAATTAATGGGAAGAAATCAGAGAGGGAGACAAACCCTGAGACTCTGGATACCAGGAACCAAAATGAGGGTTGCAGAAGGGAGGGGGGTGGGGAGACAGGGTAACAGGGTGATGGGTATTAAGTAGGGCACGTGTGGTTATAGGCACTGGGTGTTATACATAACAAGTGAATCATTGAACACTACATCAAAAACTAATGATGGATTATATATAGGCTAATTGAACATAATAAAAAATAACAAATAAAAAATTATTCCTGTTCAAAAGTCAGGTTAGTAATATTGTCCTTTTCCCCAACTCTTACTTAGATGTCTAAGCCTCTTTACTTGCAAAAAATTACTAATAATAATCTCCCCTGGTAAAGATAAGTAGATAGACATAAGAAAAAAACAGGTTACCTTTTTATAAATTATATTCTCATTGAAGAGTTGAGGTACATTCACATTTATAGATATATAGTGCCATTTTTATTTTCAAACCAATTAATATAAACATATAACGGATGGTGTTATTGCCTCCATGCATTCAACAGGAGAACAGAGGGCAGAAAATGGCTGCATGACCACGTCAGGTAGCAGTCACAAGCTGAATTTAGTTCTTACGCGCCATTTATAGTGTTTAGTAGACAATTCCCAATCAGGGGCTTCAAAGATAACCCAAGGTAGCATGGCACAGGTTCACATATTTCTTTTTCTTCACTGCATAATAACATAAACTAGAAGTAATCTTAAGTTTAGTCTTTCACATTCTATAAAAATAAGACCTTCTAAAGACATACAATTTGTTTTAAGAAAGAAAAAAAAAAAGCCCCCTACTACGATCATTCTCCTATAAGAGAGTAAAATTTTAATTAAATTTACCACATGCTAAAGTCTGCATTCTCTTAATAATGTTAATGTAATTAAGCTGCATTTGATCCTCCAGATTCTTCTTTGAAATAAAATTATTCTGAACCAAATTCTCACAAGAATCGAGAAAATCAGTCTTCAATGTGTTTAAACCTACCAAAACCTTATTCTTGTATAGTAAGTTCTTGGCAACAACAAAAACAAAACTACATGAAATACAACTGTTATTTTAGCACAGCAATATTTGCTACTCAGATCTGGTCCTCTCCCTAGATCTCGGATTTCTTATTGCCTACTGCCCACTGGCATCTCCACTTTGAAGTCTAACGGGCATATCAAATTTATCAGGTCTAAAGTGACCTCCTGAACATGTCCACAATCCAACCCTACTCTTCTCCTTTTGTTATCTTCTCCATACCAATAAATGGCTGTGCCATCCTTCTAGTCATTCAGGTCAATCATAAGGTAATTTTTGAAACCTCTCTTCTCTTTCGCACTGTATGTTCATTCCATTAGCAAATCTTACTAGCTCTGTCTTCCAAATATGTCCAGAATGCAACCATTTCTCACTACCCTCAACTAACACTGGCCTAGTTTAGGTAATAGTTTCTCCCACTTGAATTATTAGAATAGCCTTGTAACTAACTGGTTTCTCTACTTCAGCCCATGCCTCCCCACACTGCATCCCCCCCCCACTCTAGCGTGTTACTTTTAAGTCAGGAAAATCATATAGGCTTCTGTTCCAAGTCTTTCATCTCACCCAAAATAAAAGGCGAAGTCCTCAAAGTGATACGTACAAAGCCCCTCTGCTTGTTCCCTTGTTCCCCCATTTCTTTGATCTCTTACCACTCTCCCGAATGTTCACACCGTGCCCATCACCAAAGGGGCTTTGTATTTACTCCTTTCTGTATGGAATGCTCTTTCAACAATTATCTTCAAAGCTCCCTCCATCAACTCGTAATTGACAAGGTCTTTCCTAATGACCTTATTCTAAAACCAAAATTTCAGAGCCTAACTTCTTCCTTCCCTCAAATCACCAATCTTCCTTCTCTGCTTCATTTTTGTCCCTGTATCATCTGACTTAACAGTCATTTTGCTTATCTAAACTATTTAAGTAAAAATAAAAAAAATACAGCTTTGTGGATTGTAGAGATGTAATAGTACTGGAGTACTGTATAGACAATGTTATATAAAAGTCAAAACATTATGCTAAGTGAAATAAGTCAAGCAAAGAAAGACAATTATCATATGGTTTCACTCATATGTGGAACATAAGGCATAGTGTGGAAGACCATAGGGGAAGGGAGGGAAAACTGAATGGGAAGAAATCAGAGAGGGAAAAAACCATGAGAGACTCTGGACTCCAGGAAACAAACTGAGGGTTACAGAAGGGAGAGGGGTAGGGGGATGGAGTAACAAGGTGATGGGCATTTGTGGTAATGAGCACTGGGTGTTATATGCAACTAATGAATCGTTGAACACTACATCAAAAACTAATGATGTACTATATGCTAACTGAATAAAAATAAATATTTAGCATATATTTTATGTGATGAAAATTACAATATCTATGATAAAATAAAGATCATCTGTCATTTAAAAAAATAAAAATAAAGTGATCCAGTTTCATTTTTTCACATTGTGCCGTAAAAAAACAAACAAAAAAAGTCAAAACTGGAATGTGCAGAAAATAGGATGTGGTTGATTTGTGGACTCATCTTTGTCTTTAACTTTTTTAAAAACAAGATTCCTGGAGTAGGTTGATATATTCTGTTAAAGACTTAAGTGATCCACTTTGTGTACACTGTTGCTTCACAAGGGACACAACTAGGGACCATGACCCATTGGTGTGTGTATATATTTACAAAAACAAAACAAACAAACCACCCATTTGGATTTAAGATAGCAATCACCAACTAAAGACTGTAACATGTTTAGGTGTAACCCCCTGATTCCCCAAGTAAGTTACAGTGGGTCTTATTGCTTTTGTGACAGGATTTATTCAGACTGCTGTACTCCTCATTTGATGTAACAAAATGCTATTAATCTAAATATTTGTACATAAAGTATCTGTAGCTAGATTAAATTAAAAAATAAAAAAATAAGCTGTCTATTTTACCCACATACCATACATTTAAATAATCTCTCTGGTTCATCTCTACTAAAATATACTAGAATGTAGACTCCATTAGTGCAGAAATATTTGGTCTACTTTGTTCAGTGGTATCTCCCCAGTGGTTAAAACAGTGCCTGGTACAAAGCTGTCACTTCACAAATTTTGTTGAATAAAATGACAAATTACATACAGATATGAAAATTCATAAGAGCAAATTAAGAATATCTGTTGGTATGGTTATTGTCTTTAATATATTTCACAATTTCATGTTTTTAAAAATGCATTCAATTAAAATTTTGAGAGTAAATAAGAGAATACCCAAGTGAGTTAATTTATTTATAACCAGGGGCGCCTGGGCGGCACAGCGGTTAAGCGTCTGCCTTCGGCTCAGGGCGTGATCCCGGCGTTATGGGATCGAGCCCCACATCAGGCTCCTCCGCTATGAGCCTGCTTCTTCCTCTCCCACTCCCCCTGCTTGTGTTCCCTCTCTCGCTGGCTGTCTCTATCTCTGTCGAATAAATAAATAATAAAATCTTAAAAAAAATTATTTATAACCAATATGGCATTCATCAGGCTAAATTTGTCACTGAGGCTACTAATCATAAATACTCATAAAAAACTATGAATTGTCTGTTTATATTTAATAATTTGCTCATAAAATTAATCAAGTGTCATTATTTGTCAACCACCTACTTCAATCTTTGCCTTCTCAATAAACATCACTGGCATCAGTCCAATAGCTTGGTCTTGAAACTTAAGTCGTACTTGATCTATTTCTCATTTCTCTCTCAAACAAACCATCAGCACGCCTTGTTAATTAGAACTTCAAATTCTACTATCATGCATCTGCCCACAACTCTTACCACCACTATCATCATGCCAGACCCAGCCACCACCATTTCTCTTCTGGGCAAGTCCCTCCGCTGGTCCCTGAACTCACATTAGTTCTGTCTTCCAACCCATTTTTCACACCACAGCATGACTATTCTTACAATACAGACTAGCTCCCAGCAGTCCACTGCTTCCACTGCTTGAAATCTTTCAGTTTGCTTTTATAGTTGCTCTAGTTACTTTTTTAGACTTTCAATCACAAATATTTTCATACTGCAAATACAGGACAAAGAGATCTTGCTGAATAATCTTTAACCAATTTCCCTAAAAATTAATGTCTTACTCAATCACAGCACAATTTTGAAATCAAGGATATTAACAAGAATAGGATACTAGTAACTAACTGGATGCAGAGGCTGCTGGTCTGGTAATCACACTTTGAGAGCTACTTCACATTTGACGATTCTCAGATACTTGAACCGGAAAGCCCATTCCAGTCTCAGGGCCTTTCCACTAGCTTTTCCCTCTCTCTCAAACATTCCTCCCCATATATTGGTATAACTGGCTCTTTTAGTCATCCAGGTCTACAGGGGAAAGACTTCCTGGCCACCTAAAGTAATTTCCTTGGGGCGCCTGGGTGGATCAGTCATTAAGTGTCTGCCTTCGGCTCAGGGAATGATCCCAGCGTTCTGGGATCTAGCCCTGCATCGGGCTCCCTGCTCGGCGGGAAGCCTGCTTCTCCCTCTCCCACTTCCCCTGCTTGTGTTCCCTCTCTCACTGCCTCTCTCTATCAAATAAATAAAAATCTTTTCTAAAAAATTTTAAAAAATAATTTCCTTGATTTGTTTTCACCATAGCATTTTATCACCACCTGATATTTTCCCATGTATGTATTTGTTTATTATCTATATTTCCATACTAGAATTTGAGCACCACAAGAACTGGGACACTTTTTTCTTGTTCCTGACAATATACTCAAGATTTCAAACTATGCATGCCAAATAGCAGGCCTTCAACAAATATCTGTTGACTGTATACATGAACCAAGAAATATTAAATCAAACTGAAGAATTATAAACCAATTGTTATTTCCACATAGTTTTCAATTCATTCCTATTTATTAATCTAATCTAGAATAATGGAAAAATTACTAACTTAAGGATCAGATAAACTTGATTTCATTTCCTAGTTACCTCATCACCCACCAAACTTTAAATCCTACTTGAGTTAGTTTTCTCATAAGGTATTCAAATTCAAAATCATCCAGCCAGTAAACATTAAAGCCAGAATTCAACCTATGTTTGATTGAAAAAGCACCAAGTTTTATAGCACCAAACTCGAATGTAAGCCTATGATGTCAATAATTGTGTCTGTTTTATTACTTATATAATTACTAGTGCTACTATAATATCTCCCACAGAAGAGACCCTCAATAAATAAATCTTAAATAAAAGGTAAACACTACTAGTGAGTCATATGGTGTGCATCTATCATATGTGAGTTTGTATATTCCATAGTTTAATTTATTAAAAAGGTATTATCCTTGAACATAAAATTCTATTTCAGTGTTCTTATTAACAATGTTTTGTTCTTAAATTCTATGCCACTCACAAAGATTTATGTCTCTATATCACTCTTGAAAACAAAAACTTTAAATATCATTCTAGTCCTTACAAAAATAATTAGCTTTGGTCAAAACATCTACATTTATTATTTTCACCAAATTGTGGGTTTTTTAAAATCTCCACATATAACATTTCAGAAAGATCTAGGATGAAATACACCTCTGATATCATGGGATTTTCATATTTCATTTATCATGAAATCAAAGGTTGAATTTTAATAAAATAAAAGGTCAAAAGAACAATAAGGTCCTCTCACTATGTATCATTCCCTGATGCAATTTTAAACTATCTTAATGAGAGTCCGTTACATTTTTATAATACTTTGTTCAGATTTTTTTTTAATGATTTTTTATTATATTATGTTAGTCACCATACAGTACATCCCCGGTTTCCGATGTAAGGCTCGATGATTCATTAGTTGCGTATAACACCCAGTGCACCATGCAATACGTGCCCTCCTTACTACCCATCACCAGCCTATCCCATTCCCCCACCCCCTCCCCTCTGAGACCCTCAGTTTGTTTCTCATAGTCCATAGTCTCTCATGTTTCATTCCCCCTTCTGATTACCCTCCTTTCTTTATCCCTTTCTTCCCCTACTGATCATCCTAGTTCTTATGTTCCATAGATGAGAGAAATCATATGATAGTTGCCTTTCTCTGCTTGACTTATTTCACTTAGCATTATCTCCTCCAGTGCCGTCCATGTTGCAGCAAATGTTGAGAATTCGTTCTTTCTGATACCTGAGTAATATTCCATTGTATATATGGACCACAACTTCTTAATCCAGTCATCTGTTGAAGGGCATCTCGGCTCCTTCCATGATTTAGCTATTGTGGACATTGCTGCTATGAACATTGGGGTACATATGGCCCTTCTCTTCACTACATCTGTATCTTTGGGGTAAACACCCAGTAGTGCAATGGCTGGGTCATAGGGTAGCTCAATTTTTAACTTTTTAAGGGACCTCCACACTGTTTTCCAGAGTGGCTGTACCAACTTGCATTCCCACCAACAATGTAGGAGGGATCCCTTCTCCACATCCTCTCCAACAATTGTTGTCTCTTGCCTTGTCTATTTTTGCCATTCTAACTGGCGTAAGGTGGTATCTCAGTGTGGTTTTGATTTGAATTTCCCTGATGGCTAATGATTTTGAACATTTTTTCATGTGTCTGTTAGCCATTTGTATGTCTTCATTGGAAAAGTGTCTGTTCATATCTTCTGCCCATTTTTTGATTTGTTTATTTGTTTCTCGTGTATTGAGTTTGAGAAGTTCTTTGTAGATCTTGGATACCAGTCCTTTATCTGTAGTGTCATTTGCAAATATCTTCTCCCATTCCGTGGGCTGCCTCTTAGTTTTTTTGACTGTTTCCTTGGCTGTGCAGAAGCTTTTTATCTTGATGAAGTCGCACAAGTTCATTTTATCTTTTGTTTCTCTTGCCTTTGGGGATGTGTCATGAAAAAGGTTGCTTTGGCTGATGTCGTAGAGGTTGCTGCCTATGTTCTCCTCTAGAATTTTGATGGATTCCTGTCTCACATCGAGGTCTTTCATCCATTTGGAGTTTATTTTTGTGTATGCTGTGAGAGCGTGGTCAAGTTTCATTCTTTTGCATGTAGCTGTCCAATTTTCCCAGCACCATTTATTGAAGAGACTGTCTTTTTCCCACTTTGTTCAGATTTTATCTGATATGTGTAGAGTTCTCAACTTTTGAAATTCCTGATAGTCATGTTTTAGTTTTTAAAGTTTTAACACTTTCTGGGAAGCTAGTTAAAAAGTATGAGAATTTCGTGCATGCTCTCATACATAAACACATGCACACACACAGCAGAAATTATCTGTTTTTTATTTTGACATCCATTTCTACTTATTTAAAAGACTCCCATAACTAAATTCCAAAAGAAAAGAATTATATTCTGAACAGAATCATGGCCAAATGTAGGTTGATATAACGGCAAACTATGTATTTCTGGCTTCTATGAGTAGGACACCATTATCAAATCATTTGTATGTGAGAATATGTGTCCACACACATTAGTTTAGCCATTTCTTTTTCCAAATTATAATTTGTATTCCAAATTGTATGAGAAGTTAGAGCTATGAGTTTCACATCGCACTGGTATTCAGTGTTTAAAATCATGGAAGAAAAAAATCCCTATTTCAAAGGCCTTCTAAGAGTCCAAAATAAAACCATCCTACATATTTGATGAACCACACAAGAAAGTGCATATTTGCCATTCTGATTCTATAGTTGGAAATATCCAAAGATCTGTCCTGGTCTCATATACCTTTGTAGCTCGTGGGCACTGCATATGGGAAGACCTCAATGGATGTTCACTGACAGAGTGGCTGGCCTCAGATTCTACCTATCTTCTTTCTTCTCTAGCAACTTCATGGCATATATCATTAGTCTCACTCTTACACGTGGGTCAAAAGTGAGCAACAGGGGAAAAAAGTGGGAAACTTAAGCTTGAGATAACAGGCTGAAAAGAAACAGTGAATACTTGCCTGTTTCGCTGACATAGAGAACTATTTAGTATATCAAAGGATTTTAGATTAATTCACATTTGATGTAGGTATCTCCTATCCAGATCTATGAAGCTTTACATACCAATGATATTATTCCTGATTTAGCTTTAAGAAACTTCTGAAATCTAATACAAGGTAAGCTTACTCTAGATATGATCTCAAAGGAAAGCTGGAGGATTTGGCTCAGAAATGGTACAGACTGAAACAAAGACTAATGAAGTTTTGATATAATACCCAAAGCAGATTAAGTCTATGTCCACTCAGGAATGAAACAGCTGATCATTTGGAGATGAGGAGTACTAACTTGGTGACTACCAGTCCATCTGATTTTTTGTGTTTGACTTTGGAAACAACCCTTGAAGATTTCTACCTTTGTTTAGTTGCTCTGGTGTAGGTTCAACACATTATAATTCAGAATATAAGGAACAATAATATCAGAAAAGACATCTGCTTGGTACAAGAATTTACCCAATCCTGTCATGAAAATATTGGAAACTAGATGTGTTTTTACCTGACAACCATTGTTTTTTGTCATAACTGTGTAACATAAGTACCTACAAATGTTTTCTACCATAAACTATATCAGAATAAAGAGCAACACATTCGTGACACATTTTAAGAAAATTTGTTTCACAAATGTAAATTTGTTTTCCCAAAATATTTACTACACAAAGAAATGATGGATACTTTAAGAAGGAATAAGCACTCACTATTCACTATTTTCCGTTCACATGGAAATCCTGATAAAATTACTTAAGAACAGAAATGATATTAGTTGTTTACACCTTTGTCTTCATAGATATTTAGAATTTATATAATTGCTTGATACAAAACTGAAATATGAGAGCCAATACTCTACAGCAGAAATTTCATAGAACCTTATACATGTATCAGCTTATCAGTACTGGTATAAATCATTTACAAAGACTATTAAGTTACCTTAGCATTGCATCCTGAACACAAATTGACACCTGACCTGGTTTTTCTGATTCGAAATTATGATTTTTTTTCAGTATGTTAAGGTAGCTTATTCTTATATTAATACTTAAATAACATTTTCATATTTATTTTATGCCATTTGTGATCTTAACAGAGTAACAAAAGAATGACAGCTCTGGATAATTTAAGAGCAATGAGTAGATAATGGACAGAATATAAAGAACGTGAAAAGCACATGGCTTCCATTACAGCTAATAAGAGATGTACTGGCATACAGCCACAGAAATAGTCCACAAAATCTTGGCCTTGCAACCAGTCATTCCACTGGCCACAATTCTGTGAACAATTATGATGGCTCTATCTCAGTGCACCTTTCTTTCAGCTACAGAAGTCAGTGATAAAGCTCAGACAATAGTGAAATATGACTTTATAAGAATTATCTCAGTGCCTGAATAAAACCCGGAAGCCAAAATCAAACCTAAAGCACATACAAAGAAGACATAGTGTTTCACTGGGATTAAAACTGTAACACAACACTTCATGATGTCTTGGACAACTGGTGTTTCTGCATACACATTTTGAATGCTTTGTGAAACTTTCCTTCTTCTGTAACTGTTATGATGTGGAGCGGTATTTATATATGCAGGTTAAGTTGACAAAAGTAGTCAGTAATAAATTTGATATCCTATAACCATTTGTGCTGTAATAAATAATAATAGCTCTTCGAATTTTTAAAAGCACCTTCCATATGAATTTATACACACTAACACTTCAAAATGAACATGTGAAATACAGAGATTAGTTAAAAATATAGCAAACCACAGGTGTTCTGGGACTTCTCCCCCAAGGTCTACTGATCCCCAGGGCACTAGCAGCTCTTTCCACTAAACATCTAGCAATGACAGATATACAGGTTATAGGTGAGAAATCTACCCTGAAGTGGCTGCAACTTCATGTATACTCCCATGGCCCTAAGCTGTGAAATTCTCCAGCCTGCTTGCAGGAGGTCCTGAAGGAGATATATGTGGGGGACAGAGAGGATGCCAGATGGCTGATTGTGAGAAAATCTGGGACCGAGGCAGTGGGCCAAAAACAGTGGACTGAATAAAAAAGGATGATCACCAAGAATATACCCTCCCCAACCACCACAAATGAATGGAAGATGAATTCAGGGCTCACTTCCTCACACAGGTGAAAATCCTTCATGCAATTTTTCATTCACGTGTGCAACAAATAACACAAGAGTTGTAAAAATTCAAAACGATTTATATTGTGCTCATTCATCTTACTATCGTTTTCTTTTGCTTCATTGGAAAATAAAAGGCAGCTCATTGACAAGGAGAGTGTAGGCAAACTAAAAATCAAGCGTTTCACAAATTTTATCACCAGAAGCAGATGAGAAGGCTTCAAGGAACCACTTTCTACTTGATTTGTAAGTAAGAGGGGTATTTGCATTGTATTGATTGTTATTGTACGCCTTTATCACTTTTATTGTTTGCTGCAGTATAGCCCTGTGAAGGTCTGCCAAACCACTGCGGCTTGCTCAAAAGCAAGGCTGAATTTTAATTAAGCCAAGCCAAATAGACACAGAACAGTTGAACTTGATTAGACCACTTGTCCTGATGCACACACAGAGGGCATTCAGCACACTTATTCTAATAAGTGACAAAGTGAGTCCACACACTTGGTGAAATTATCAAGATAAAAACCATCATTTGTCAACATACTCCTTCTATGTAAGACTTTTGCTTCTCTGTTTTAATACAATAAGCCACCAAGGAGAGCTGAGACAAAAGGTAGCCACTGAGGATACCTGTGCCATATTATCTTGATAACAATATTCTACATTCCCTGGGAAGAAGGGGTTTATGAGTTTAGTAATTAGGATTCAATAGTATTGTTCAAGTAAAGAAATAAACACGCCTATGTGATTTTCTTTTCAAACATTTAAACCTGGAAAAAAAAAACTTTACCACAGCATTTAGCCCAGATAAGGGAACAGGTGGGATGTGAGAATTTCATGAATTTTTATTTTTGATACTTCAGGAAGAACAAAGCATCCAGGTTTCTGGCTTGAGCAGCAAAACTGCGCTAAAATGTGTTCCCACAGTTAACTTCCGAAATGAGCCAGAGAACTTCGTGCAAGTAACCTCTGGGATATTCTCTAAAGCAACTTTCCTGTACACTTTCAGACTCTAAGCAAAAACCTTACTTTCCCTAAAGGTGGGGAAATGGTCATAGGTAGTATTTCAAAATTAAATGTACAAAGGAGATACTCTTTCTATGTATGTGTATATGGGGTGATGGAAAGATAGATCCTAAAATATGAATAAGCTATTACTTCTTAAGGTATCAGTGAAAATTCAAAGATAGTTCTAAAGTTAGAACTTTGCATACACATTGAAGTACACTGTAAAGAGTAGCTCTTCCTTTGATAAATTCAAGTCACTAAGTCTTTAATAGAATTTTGCACTTTACTTCCCAACATTCTAATACCAATTGACTACACTTAATCCTAAAAAATAATCCTCCCCTCGGGATTAGCAAAACAAAAATTTAGCAAATTCCTAAATATAAATGGATGCCTTTTCTGTGCAGAAAAGCAAACTGGGTTTTAAAAAGAAAACAGAATCTCAAGTTCTTATCCTTGACAACAGCACGGAAAAATTAGCATATTTCAGCTACTTCTTTGTCTGCCGTAATTTTACT
The DNA here is from genome assembly GCF_023065955.2 of Ursus arctos. NCBI lineage: Eukaryota > Metazoa > Chordata > Mammalia > Carnivora > Ursidae > Ursus > Ursus arctos. The sequence continues at coordinate 23,674,143 of NC_079873.1, read as the reverse complement.
ATTTCTGTCTACGTGAATGAAGGAAGAAAATAGGCGCAGATTCACCTAAAATTCCTGATAAATATACTTTTGAGTCATTGGCTAGAAAAAATATACATAGACTATGAAACCAGATCATTCTAAATTTGAATCCTATCTATGCAACCTCTAGCTACATTATGGCTCAAGTTACTTCCATTTTATACTTATAATGGGATGAAGTAACACCTTGAGAATATAAGAAATATTCCTTTTAATTTCCACACAATGTGTGTGTGTGTGTGTGTGTGTGTGTGTTTAGAGAAGGAGGGGGAGGGGCAGAAAGAATATTAAGCAGGCTCCATGCCCAGTATGGAACCTGAAGCAGGGCTCAATCTAACAACCCTGAGATCATGGCCTGAGCCAAAATCAAGAGTTGGATGCTTAACCAACTGAGCCACCCAGGTGCCCCACCACATGAGTGATTTTTAAATGACATTTTTAATATGCAAATGTTGAGTATACTCATATGATAGGAAACAGGTTTCCATTTCATTAGACCTAGCATATTTTTAAAAATTACTCAGATCTTAACTTTTAGGCACAATTCTGAGGATCTTGCAGTATTGCCATGTTGTACGTGCCATTTTGATTGTTATTTTTTTTCTACCAGTGCTATCTACCAGTTTAAGTCTAATATGTTTAGATATACCCGGGGCTAATGCAGTATGTATCATTTCCATGGATCTAGCCTTCTTATCCATATCTGCCTTTCATTTTTCAATTTCTACTCACTTTCATGAAATAAATGAACAACTTTTTAAAAATGCAAATAATTGCACCACTAGTGCTCCTTAGGCAAAGAGGGAAATGTTACTCAAACTCAACTGTTGATTAGCACACATCAACTTCATGGAATAACCTGAAGTCTTCACTTCACATCTGCTATTCAAAAGGTCAGACTGTGTTACAAAAGTCTATTTTTGGATGTTAATGTCTAATACAGAAGACAGATTATTACAAAGTCAACTCTATAAAACACTAAGGAAAATCTTTGACATATGTGTTATTCTGTATTTTATGTAGGACTTAATTTCTAATGACCATGCATTAGTATAACATCCATATCCCGCTACAGTCTATCATTCAACCCCATTCAGTCCCCCATTACACAAATCACAACTGATGATTTTATATTTATGTTATGGCCTTTGTTGTTTTCTCTCTCCATCATTTATATCTTGTAGGCTGTACATGGGTGTCATCTTATTTATCAGCAATACATAAAAATTGTTTCAAAAGAGTGACCAGCACACATTCAAGGCTCAATACCTGTTTGGTGAATGAATTCCACATGAATTAAACCAAAGTTTAAAGGATAAACTCTTAATTTAGGAAAGATGGAAGGCATCTGTTTTGCTTTGTTTTGGTTTTCCCTCTGCTAAGTAATTTTATTTACAAAGTAATTTGCTCATTGGTTTAAATTATATCCAGTGTATATTTATTATTTAATTTTTCATCAGATCAAAGAGGTAGATGAGACCTTGAGAGATTATTCTTGCCTTGAGGTACTGCTACTATTCCAAACATTCAGTACACATTAGCTTTTTTTTTTTTTTTTTAAACTCTGGAGGCCTCATGAAATTCAGACTAGAAATAACCTTGCCCATAGGATAGAAATGATCCTAATATATAACCCGAAGTTAGACTTCGCAAATATTTATTCTTAGAGAAGATAGCAAATTATGAATTTACGATTACAGTCTGCCCCATCCTCTCTCTGGGGATAAGGATTTTGTGCAGTGTTCTTGCTCAAGGGACTGTTGATATGTTGGTTGAAACAATGGGCACAGAGGCAGAACTGGAAGGGTCCAGACAAAAGATGGATGAGGGTGGAGGAATGAGTATTACAAAACAAGATCTGTTGTGGGGAGCGTTTGAAGCGGAAGTAAGAAGGAAGCACTGAAGCATATGAGGTCTTCAAAGAAAGAAAAAGTTAAGAGGACCCTTAAATATTTTGGCCACTTCTCCAAAAAATTAGTAAATATCAAAATCGCCCCTCAAAATTTTTTGGGTTTTTTGCTTATTGTTAAATGTAGGATTTATGTTTCTTTGCAGTATGCCACTGGCCTGAGAATAACCACAAAGTGACCTGGCCTTGTGAATACAATCTTAATGGTAGTTTAGAAGTCTCTCGAGTCTTACGGTTCTAATATGGTAGCCAATAGCTAAACATTAAATTAATCAAACTTAAAATTAAAAATTCAGTCTCAGGTCAGTTGTACTGACCTCATTTCAAGGACTCAGTAGCCACATGTGGCTACTGACTTCCCTATAGGAAAGCAGAGATACAGCAAATTCCCTGCATCAGAGAAAATTCTACTGTACGGCACTGTTCTAGAACATATTTGGGCACATGTCACATACAGGCTATTCAAATGCTCTTGGTCTGATGAGTGGCATAAAGTACTCCAAGGAAAATATTTTATTATTTATTCTACTTTAAGTAGTAAATTTGTTAACAATGATTATGCATTTCAGTGTACTAAGGTCCAGAGAGCTCAGAGTTGTTTCTACTTTTGTTGTTGAAATTTTTATCACACAGATTTTTGTGAGATAATTGCCTCCCTTTATCTCTTACTTACATTACTCATTCAGGATTATATTTTTAATGTGTTAAATAATCTGACAACTTAAATTTATAGTCAGGGCACCTGGGTGGCTCAGTTGGTTTAGTGTCTGACTGCAGCTGAGGTCATGAACTCAGGGTCCTAGGATCGAGCTCCTCATTAGGCTCCTTGCTCCTCATCGGGTTCCTTGCTCAGTGGAGACTCTGCTTGTCCTTCTGCCCCTCCCCCTGCTTGTGCCCCCTCTGTCTCTCTCTCAAATAAATAAATAAAATAAAATAAAATAAAACCCCTTATACTCAAAGCTACACAGCGGATAAGAGAAATATCAAGAAAATAATTCTATTTTATGTCATGATTTCTTGTTCGCATCAGCATAGTATATGGAAGGAAAATGCATTTCTGATTAAAATATAAAATAAACAGATGAACAAAAATGTCCTCAAAAGACAAACCCCAAAGTCAGCATGAAATGGAAACTTCTAAATATGGCCGGGACAGGAGGAAGTACATTCCTCCTAGGCTAATGTTAATCCTCAGGAAATTCTACGTCATGAGGGAAGAGAACCCAGGAAGACATGCTTTAGATTAAAGCCAGTGCTAGAGGAATGCCAATTGTAGAAAGTGGGGGTGATGAATATTTGGATAACTTTATTTCTGTTTTATACAAAGGAGAGGAAGTTGCCAAGAGGGTTGGGAAAGAGTATAGGACGAGAATCCCAACGGCTCCTCTGAGTTGAGTACTCTGTTATCTACGTAAGAAGGGAGAAAATTCCCACCTGAGTAAGTGGGAGTAGGACAATTAGAGATATTTTAGTCTGAGGGGAGTCTGGGTGGCTTCATCGGTTGAGCATCTGCCTTGGGCTCAGGTCATGATCTCGGTGGTCCTGGGATCGAGTCCTGCATCGGGCTCCCTGCTCAGCAGGGAGTCTGCTTCTCCCTCTCCCTCGGCCTCTGCACAGCCCCCACTACTCGTGTGTGTGTGTGTATGTGTGCGCATGAGCGCACACACACTCTTCCTCACTCTCAAATAAGTGAAATCTTTAAAAAAGAAAAAGAAAAAAAGATGTTTCAGTCTGAGAGCTACCCTGGCTGTCCAAGTAATTTAAATAATTCTAAGGTGGATAGGAAGATGGAAGTTGTGGCAAAGTAAATAATATCAAGGATTCATCTAAACAAATGGTATGCTTATTTATTTCTTATATGGAGAAGGTACTTAAAATATTTGAAACATACTTACATTACACATAACAGTTGAATTCAGGATTCTTCATAGTTAAAAAGTATTACTCTCTAGTTAGGTATGATGCTGGTATATCTAAAACCTTCGAACAACTAAGTAAAGAACCAGAAAAGTTGATGACACACAAGCTTAGCAGCCGAAACAACTGACCCTGTGCTCAGACCTTTGTATTTCAGTAGACCTTACAATCCAAGGGACATAATTCAATGTACTGGTGCCTCTATTTGTCTTTGGGCAACTCTGAAATGTATCTCAAGCTCTCAAAAGAAAAAATAGAACTTTAACTGGGGGTACTCAGTTAAAATAAAGCATATCAGAGGGGAGGGAGGTGATGGGATGGATAAAATAGATGAAGGGAATTAAAGGACACTTATCATGAGGAGCACTGAGTAAAGATGTACAGAATTGTTGGATCACCATATTATACACCCAAAACTAATATAGTACTGTATGTTAACTATACTGGAATTAATTAAAATAAAAAACTCAACATAAGTAAAAGAATGAATCAATGAACGAATATTCTTAATTGGTTAGAAGCTTCCATAAAAGAAAGGTACTGAATGGTAACAGCGTGGTGTTATATTTTGATTACTGAAGAACACCATATGACTAATAATATTTAATGAGTGCTTCCTGTATTCTAAGTGCTTTACATGTAATGACTCAGTTAATCCTCACAACTCCATAAGGGAGGTAACTATAATTATCTTCATATTACAAATGAGAAAATTGTAAAACTGAAGCCAAGTTTTGATTCCAGTGCTCACGGGTTGATTCCCAAAGAGCTTTCTCACATATGATTACAGCAGGCTTCTCAGAGAACCTAATGAAAAGCATAGATACCAGCAAAGAGTTAGCACTATTGGAAAACAAGTGGAAATCTAAGCAGTTAATGGATACACAGCCTCTTCACTGAACCTATTGTATTTGGAACAATAAAACTGAAAGAGAAACCAGACACCCAGTAGGCCCATCAGGTTTTGTTTAACTGGTCAGTTCTTGAGAAAAATAGAGAAGAGCCCTCAAATTAGAGGAATACTTGCTTTATCCCTCAGTTCTTTTCAGAGTCTAATGTATTGAGAGCTTTCAGTAACTGTTCAATGCATAGGCATAAATAGAATGGGATAGGACAGAAACAGGAGCAAGGAAGAAATCCAAAAGCAGTCATGGGAGAGCAGTTTGGGGAGTGAAGCACGCAAAAGTGGGAGACAGGGCTATGTGATGGACACAGTACTACGGTTGGGCCTCAAACAGTTAGTAGGGTTTCAAGAACTGGAGAAAATTAAGGGCTGAGTTAGGATATTTTTTTTCTATTTTATTATTTTATTTTATATTTTAATTATTTTTATTATGTTCATTTAACCAGCATATAGTACATCATTAGTTTTTGATGTAGTGTTCAACGATTCATTAGTTGCGTATAACACCCAGAGTTTAGAGCACGCACGAAAGGAAGAAGGTTCAGCTTCCCTTCAGGCCTTCTTCTTCTTCTTCTTCTTTTTTTTTTTGATCTGGGAACAAATGAGTTTTATTTGTTTTCTTAACACTACGGAGTTGTGGATTTTTATACACATCCTTTTTTTAATATAATAATATTTTTTATTATGTTATGTTAGTCACCATACAGTACATCCCTGGTTTTTGATGTAAAGTTCCATGATTCATTAGTTGCGCATAACACCCAGTGCACCATGCAATACGTGCCCTCCTTACTACCCATCACCAGCCTATCCCATTCCCCCATGCCCCTCCCCTCTGAAGCCCTCAGTTTGTTTCCCAGAGTCCACAGTCTCTCATGGTTCATTCCCCGTTCTGTTTACCCCCCCTTCATTCTTCCCTTCCTTCTCCTACTGATCTTCCTGCTATTTCTTATGTTCCATAAATGAGTGAAACCATATGATAATTGTCTTTCTCTGCTTGACTTATTTCGCTTAGCATTATCTCTTCCAGTCCCATCCATGTTGCAGCAAATGTTGGGAAATCGTTCTTTTTGAGGGCGAAGTAAGATTCCATTGTATATATGGACCACATCTTCTTAATCCAGTCATCTGTTGAAGGGCATCTCGGTTCCTTCCACGATTTAGTTATTGTGGAGAATGCTGCTATGAACATTGGGGTGCATATGGCCCTTCTCTTCACTATGTCTGTATCTTTGGGGTAAATACCCAGTAGTGCAATGGCTGGATCATAGGGTAGCTCAATTTTTAACTTTTTAAGGGACCTCCACATTGTTTTCCAGAGTGGCTGTACCAACTTGCATTCCCACCAACAATGCCTTCTTCTAATGGCACTGAACACTGATTCTGTGTCAGGCCCTATTCTACCAGTGGGAAGAAGAAATATCTACAATCTCATCACATTTGGGAAGTGAATGGGAAGAAAAAGCTGGAAGAGGGAAAGGAATCACAGTATAGACCATCTCACAGTATGGACATCCTTCCAAGGAGCCTAAGAGAGGCACATATAGTTTACATTACCTTGCCAACTAGATATTAAATGTCTTGAGGGAGGAACCATATCCTTAAACATATTAAATGCTTTAATAATGTTTTTGCATATAGCCAGTAAACACCAAATTATTATTTGAGAAGCAGTATGGTATAAAAAAAAGTATCAGCTTATGAGTCTTGAAATAAAACTGCTTCAATTTCCTTGTCTGTAAAAAAGCAAAATAAGACAAACAAAATAAGGACACTGTTAGATCATTTTAGGATTCTTTTCAGATATATTCATTAAAAACCCATGATTAGAACTGTCAGTTATTTAGCATCACTGTTAATAAGGAGTTCTCCTTTGAGAGGGATGGCATAAGGGGTGAGAAAGTGCCTGTGGCCTCTTGTCAAGTCCATCAGAAGGCCAGCTCATTCCACCTGCAACAATGGGCTGAGCGCAGAATCCTATCAGATTTCAGACACCTCATCCCTGAGGATTAGAAGCTTTATTTGTGGTATAGGCTGGAAATTATGTAAAAATGAAGAAAGAAAGAAAGAAAGAAAGAAAGAAAGAAAGAAAGAAAGAAAGAAAGAAAAAAAGAAAGAAAGAAAAGAAAGAAAGAAAGAAAGAAAGAAAGAAAGAAAGAAAGAAAGAAAGAAAGAAGAGGAGGAGGAGGAGGAGGAGGAGGAGGAGGAGGAGGAGAAGAAGAAGAAGAAGAAGAAGAAGAAGAAGAAGAAGAAGAAGAAGAAAAGAAAGAAAGAAAGAAAGAAAGAAAGAAAGAAAGAAAGAAAGAAAGAAAGAAAGAAAAAGAAAGAAGAAAAGAAACTATGTAGGTAACTCAGTTACGCATCTGTCCTCAACTACAAATCCCCTCTTGATAGAAACGTCTTGCTCTGGCGTATTTCATTTAACAAGTCAAATCTATAAACCTACTGCAATCATCATAAATGGGACATGTAGCAGAGGATGCGGGGAGTGAGATTCATGATCTATCCTAGGCAAGTCCAACTGCAGGTTTCAAGTGTTGATACTGCACTTCTGTGATAAAGTCATTTCAGAAATGAGATTGGTAATATAGGATACTTTAAACAGAGAACATAGCACTAAATGAATATAATAAACTTCACATATTAACAAACAATTGACTTGAGACAAAAATATGCCTAAGACTAGTCTGTAACATTTAGCGGAGTGCGAGTATGATCTAGATTAATCCATAAAGATGTGAAGAAACAACATCAATTTGAAGAGATAAGAAAACTGGAGTGGCAGAGATTTTGGTTTGTTCATGTGAAATAGCCTGTGTAAAGGAGTCAAGCTGAGACAGGAGAATTCCCTCCAAGTGACAGAGTCATTATGTCCCAATGAATCAGTCATTGCGCTCGTGGGGATGGAGACAATTAGCATGTTTAGTGATTGATGTGGAGAGAGGGAGTAATTCACATTGAATCTTAGCTCAAAGGCTCTGCTATCTCATACACAGAAGACGAGCATTTGTAGTCTAGACTTCAAGTATTCACATTGTTCTATCGCACTATAATTTCGGGAATGATCTGAAAATATCCATCAGTCAGTTCTGCTGAACTTGGAAGAGAGAACTTTATCACGGGGAATCATTTACCATTTGATGTGGTGGATTAAGGGCTTCAGGTATTTTCAACTTTAGAAACATTTAATAGGCTTTTTATCAACACACTGCATTTTCCCCATAACATGTTGCCATAACCAAGGGGAAAACAAAAACAACTACCATCACAACAAACTTGCTACCCAGGAGATTGAAATACATATTCAGTGCACTAGTAATTTTTTCTGATGTTGTCTTCAGAAATGTAATTATTTTCTTTTCGCTTCAGGATTGCTGATTTTGCTTTCAGATTAAGGCTAATGTTATAAGTGAGACAAAGAGAAGGAAAACGTATTCTCCATGGAGAGTAATTCTATTACCATTGCTGGACCAACCTTGTAGCTAAGAGGTATATTCTTTCAAGAAAAAAAATTGCCTCTACCCAAACAATGACTGCATATTCTATCTTTAAGTGTAAAAAGCAATGATGACACAATTAGCCTTAGAAACTGGTGAATCACTAATAGCCAGCATAAAATAAGGCAAAAGGAAACTTCTTTTACCTGGCTACATGTGAAATTATCTCGAATGAAGTACAAGAAAATTCCTACTGTAGCAGTGTTCAAAATGTCTAAAGAAGAAACAGTCCTTATCAAATGAGGACAGTGAGGAACTATCCAGGGAATGTGACGCCCTCTTGTTCCCAATGATTTTAGCTTCCTGCCTCAGTCATTACCTCTAATATATGATCCGTGTCGTCATTTATAGTGCTTTCAGTATCCATTAAAAACAATTTTCTCACCATTTTGGCCTAGTAGTTCACTTTACTCCTTGACTCTACAGATCTTGTTCTCCACCCTGATTTGGCCACTTGGTCCCATGGTCATTCCCTAGATTTGGTCATATGCTGAGCTTTCAGCATCACACTTTATGACCTCCACCTGCTAAGTTTCCAGCTGACTCTCTAGTACCCCTATTTCAACAATTCTTTGATGTCACCATGCCCTGCAATCCAATTATTCTACTGGCTTTTCTCCGTTTCTCATGCCCTTAGTCTTCTTATGTCTCTTCCCATCAAGCATAAACTCCCATGAGTTATCATTATAATCACTTTATTGCATACACATTCAAATCCCCTTGCCTGTTCTCACTTCTGGAACTCACCTGATAAACCTCAAACCCCAGCTACAACCAACTCTCCATTTGTTCCTTGCTCAGTCTCACGTTGTCAAATCTTCTGGGGGAAAATATGAAATTATTCTGACTTGTCTCATTTTAAATTCATGGCTACTAACTTCAAGTTGGCACTTAGCATGACCCAGCAATCTTACTATATTTCTTAGTTTACACCATCTTTTGTACTCCTAGATCATTGGTTCTCAAATTTACCTACATATTGAGTAATTTTTAAGAAGTGTTAAAGCCAGGCATCACCCCAGGATTCTGAGTTAACTGGTCATGGCTGTAATCTACACTTCGGAATTTTTAAAAAAGACTCCCTCAAGTAATTCTAATGTGAAGCAAAATTCAAGAAACCCGTTCTTCGTGACTATTTTATTCTCTTCTTCCTCAAACTGTCAAGAGCTCCTTCCCCATTCTCAGCTGAGGACACTGCTTCTCATTTACCTGAGAAAACTGAGGCAATCAGTAGAAAATTGCTCCCAAGCCCCTATGAACACATCTGCCCACATGCCTACACCAGTGCCCAAAACGGTAGATCACCATTGTGTGTTCCCATTATGGGCCATGTCTTATGTGCTCTGGATTACACCCCTGAAATGTCTCCTGACCCAAGTATTTCTGTCACTTATGCTCTCACACCCAACACTCCCTGAAACTGATCTGGTCAAGGTCACTAAAGGCTACCGAGTTTTAAAATCTAATGGTCAATTCATAGGTCTCATCTTCTTTGATAAATCAGCAGTAATTGTTACACTGAATAACTTCCTCCTCTTTGAAACACTCTGTTTATTTGGCTTCTTGAACAGGGATCTGCAAACTATAGCCTGCAGACCAAATCAAGTCTGATACCTCTTTTTGTAAATAAAGTTTTAGTGGAATATGCTCAGGTTTATTTTGTTTACCTGATACCTGTGGCTGCTCTGGGCCAAAAGAGTGTGAATATATTGCCAGATAGTCTTCTTTTACTTTCTTTTTTTTAAATTTTTTTTTAAAAAATTTACTTTATTATGTTATGTTAGTCACCATATAGTAAGTATATCATTAGTTTTGGATGTAGTGTTCCACGATTCATTGTTTGCATATAACACCCAGTTCTCCATGCAATACGTGCCCTCCTTAATACCCATCACTGGGCTAGCCCATCCTCCCACCCTCTTCCCCTCTTAAACCCTCAGTTTGTTTCCCAGAGTCCATAGTCTCTCGTGGTTCATTCCCCCTTCTGTTTACCACCCCCCCATCATTCTTCCCTTCCTTCTCCTACCGATCTCCCTGCTATTCCTTACATTATACAAATGAGTGAAACCATATGATAATTGTCTCTCTGCTTGACTTATTTCACTTAGCATAATCTCCTCCAGTCCCGTCCATGTTGCTGCAAATGTTGGGAAATCGTTCTTTTTGATGGCGGAGTAAGATTCCATTGTATATATGGACCACATCTTCTTAATCCAGTCATCTGTTGAAGGGCATCTTGGCTCCTTCCACAATTTAGCTATTGTGGACAATGCTGCTATGAACATTGGGGTGCATAGGGCCCTTCTCTTCACTATGTCTGTATCTTTGGGGTAAATACCCAGTAGTGCAATTGCTGGGTCATAGGGTAGCTCTATTTTTAACTTCTTGGGGGACCTCCACACTGTTTTCCAAAGTGGCTGTACCAACTTGCATTCCCACCAACAGTGTAAGAGGGATCCCCTTTCTCCACATCCTCTCCAACATTTGTCGTTTCTTGTCTTGTCCATTTTTGCCATTCTCACTGGTGTAAGGTGATATCTCAATGTGGTTTTGATTTGAATTTCCCTAATGGCTAATGATTTTGAACATTTTTTCATGTGGCTGTGTAGCAAGGATTAACCACAATACTTCTATAGAACTGAATCATACCGTGATTTTGGAAAGGGAAACAAGTGGCAGGGCATGAAACTGAAGAGTTGAACATTGGCTAGATGACAACACAACTCATTTTACAAATTTAAGGTGTGGGGACATAATTTTCTTGAATACAGATTAATTTCACATTTATGGTTAAAAATTTCTAAATAAAAGTACTTTGAGTTGATATAGAAAACTTTTAAAATTCCACTTTACATGCATATAAAATGTGTATACACATTCCATTGTTTATTTACCTACCTTTATATCTATACAAACACTTAGCGCAGTACCTCTATGTCTCCCTATACTCCTCTCCATATAAATATATTATATCCATATTATATTTCATAAAGCAGCTGATCATTCTCCAATTTTAAACTAACCAACATTTAGGGGGGACACACAGAAAGTACCAGAGTATACCCGAGTTTCAGGACTGAGCCTGCAACTTATGAGCCAAATGGCATAGATCAAGTTTCTTAATCCCTCTGTGTATTAGTCTCTTCATTTATAAAACAAGAAAAATAACACCATTCCTCACATAAATTGCTCTAAGGATGAAAGAAGGTAATGAAAAATTCCATTTAAATATAAATGCTATAAAATGATAGTCTTAGTAGTAGCAGCAGTACAAAAGGAAACATTAATTGACGATTTACAATATCAGGTCTTGATAGTTTTCTTTAGCTACAATACAAGGTAGAGTTCAGTTTTTATAACTGTGTCAAAAATTCAAGAAAAGAGATAAACATGGAAAACATCACAATAATGTCTATTTATTTCCCATTTATAAATGTGACAAATATTTACTGGAAAGTAGCCTTAATAATTAAACACTCTAAATTTAATGTTAACCAAGGGCCATATACTATTCTAGATTTACATTATCTCACTTAATCATCACAAAGTCTCTTTGAGATATTATTTACATTTTAGGTATGTCACAAAGTAAGCTCGGAGAGTTCCAGTAACTTGCAGGTATCACATGGTAAGCCTGCGTAAAAGCCAGAGGTCACAACCAGCTCTGATTCTAGTGCCAGCATCTGTAACCACATTACACTAATTTACACTGAGCACATGGACCATTCCGCAGGCTTACAGTAGGTCTCAAGAAATTTGTGTGTAAGTGTAAAGTGGTTAACTCATTAATTACAGCACAACCAGAAAACAAATACGAATCTTCTCCAGAGAGGTCTCATTTAACTTTTCAAAACTGACATTTTCTTTGTGCCCTGGGTCACAGCATAAACCAAAGGATATACTGTGCATTTCTCAAAACACAGGGCAGGTATTTGGTTCATCTTAGCTAAATAATCTGCATAAAGTAGAAATACAATATATTTTTTGAATTAATAAACCAGAGGGTAGCCATAACTCAGATACATGAATTTTTAATACAGTCTTAATTACTACAATCAGTATGTAGAAAGAAACCTGGGTGGATGGGCTCTACAAAATTACAGAGAACCATTTGATTTACAAGTTCAATATCTGTAAGAAATTTGTTTTAATTTTTAAAAATAAGCCAAAGACAAACGAGCATCAATAGTGAAGAAAGAAGAAAACTAATGAAGAACGTCAAGTCCAACCTTAAGACTCTGTACCTAATCAGTCAGAAAAGCTCCAATCAATCATATCTGGTCTACCCAAGGCCAGAATTAAGGTGTTCTTTGCAACCAACATGATGAGTTATAATGAGAAAAATTTTAAATAGGGAGCTCTGGTGTTTGGGCAGGAAATAAATCTTAGCAATAACCAATTCTCCACTATTCCAGCACATGCAGAATTGCACTATTAATTAATATGAAGATGCTTTCAATTTTCTAAAGTGATTTACGAATCAAAGTGGTGTATATTTTTCAATGCAATTGCCAAACTGCACTGAGTTGAGATGGGTATAGAATTGACTCATTCAGCAAGTATTTATGAGCACATACAAATGGACAGTCATTGTGTTGTAAAAGAGAAAGTAAGAAGATAAGTACTCTGTTCTCAAGAAGTAACATATGAATTCATAAGTTAGTAACTAAAATAAAATGGGATAGGTACAGCCACAGAACTATGAGTCCTGTGATCTGCAAACGCTGCAGGGGTAGAGGATTAACTCAACAAGGTGAAAGAGACTGAGAGAGGAAGAGACATTTGAACAGAATCTTGATAGATGAGTAGATGTTATCTAAATGAGAAATGAGTACAGACAAGGGAAATGCCAAAAACAGGAATGACATGACCAATGGGGAAATGTGTAACAGATTTAAATCATGCTGGGTGGGTAAGTTTGAGTGTGTATGAAAGGTACAAGGAAGTCAAATTGGCAGGTAATGAATCTACTAACATTGAATGTGTCAAATTTAAACAGCACCATGTTGTAATGGAAAAATGCCTGTGCTCTGCAGTAACAGGACATGTGCTGAATTCCAGTTCTGTTACTTATACCTGCTCTTTGGACTTGGAAATATACTCTGTATATCAAATTCCTGTTCAGCAAAGCAAGAGATAACAATACCCCATTGTATTATATATATATGTTAAACCACACTGCTTTCCCTGACTTTGAAAAATCCCTTGAGACATGGGTTTAACTTGTTTTCTTGCCTGAAGTGATGGATTGATTGCCTGTTTAACAACCATGTCAGTGACTAGCAACTGCCAAGTGCAGAACTATATTGTTCTACCAAGGCAAAACCATCATGGGAAGCCAGGATGTTGTCCTCCTGCCCCAGGAGGGACAGGGAGCTTGGGCGCCTCAGTTGGTTAAGTGTCTGCCTTCAGCTCAGGGTCCTGGGATTGAGCCCGGCATCAGGCTCCCTGCTCAGCAGGGAGTCTGCCTCTCCCTTTCCCTCTACCCCTCCTCACCCCCACTTGTACTCTTGTTCTGTCTCTCTCAAATAAATAAATAAAATATTTTTTTAAAAAATACCCTATCTCCAAAGGCTGGTTTGGAAGTTGAAGACAATTATGTTATATACCCACTAATTTAAGTTTCTTAATAAATGATAATTTAGGTGCTTTAAATCCAAGCTAAAAAAATCAGATCTCATTGGGTAGACAATGGAGAACTTAGGACTATTTTTAAACAAGGAAGTGAGTGAAGGGGGTGGGGGAATGGGATAGGCTTGTGATGGGTATTCAGGAGGGCACGTATTGCATGGTGCACTGGGTGTTATACGCAAATAATGAATCATGGAACTTTACATTGAAAACTAGGGATGTACTGTATGGCGACTAACATAATATAATTTAAAAAAAGGTGATTTTTTAAAGGAAGATCTCCCAGACAAAGTATGAATGATGGGCTGAGGAAAATTACAGAGAAGCTAATCAAAAGATCATTAGATAGTTCAGGTGAAAATCAAGATGGCTTTGAAATAAGATACCAGCAGTTATTATAGAAAGAAGAGAGTACACAAGATAAAATTTGATGGTAGAACTGACAAGATATGATGACCGAATAGATATAAAGTTAGAAAGTTGATTATACTGATTACGGTTTCTGGGGAAAAAAATGGAAACCTTAAGCTATTACAGTTAAACTATTTATGTATACATATGCATATATGTATTAATTTAGGAGAAATCTTCATTTTCTGTCTATGGCTATGTTGGTAGACATGAGTGTGACACCCCTTCCATCCTCTAATGCAGATAGGTCCAATTTCCATCCTCAAATACAGATAGGTCCAATTAATTTCTATGCCAAAACCTGCAATTCTCCTTACTTTCCTCTTCAAAAATATACATACACTTTCACTTATGTCTCATTGACTGATCCACCAAAGCCTAGGTTACATTTTTCTTTGAGGTTTAAATGATTAATGAATTCCTCCAATTAACATAGTTAAAATGTCCATGCTACCCAGAGCAATCTACACTTTCAATGCTATCCTGATCAAAATACCAATGACATTTTTCAAAGAACTGGAACAAACAGCCCTTAAATTTGTGTGGAACCAGAAAAGGCCCCGAATTGCCAAGGAATTGTTGAAGAGGAAAAACAAAGCTGGGGGCATCACGTTGCCGGATTTCAAGCTGTACTACAAAGCTGTGATCACAAAGACAGCATGGTACTGGCACAAAAACAGACACATAGACCAATGGAACAGAATAGAGAACCCAGAAATGGACCCTCGGCTCTTTGGGCAACTAATCTTTGATAAAGCAGGAAAAAACATCCAGTGGAAAAAAAGACAGTCTCTTCAATAAATGGTGCTGGGAAAATTGGTCAGCTACATGCAAAAGAATGAAACTTGACCACTCCCTCACACCATACACAAAGATAAACTCTAAATGGATGAAAGACCTCGATGTGAGACAGGAATCCATCAAAATCCTAGAGGAGAACATAGGCAGCAACCTCTTTGACATCGGCCACAGCAACTTCTTTCATGACACATCTCCAAAGGCAAGAGAAACAAAAGATAAAATGAACTTGTGTGACTTCATCAAGATAAAAAGCTTCTGCACAGCCAAGGAAACAGTCAAAAAAACTAAGAGGCAGCCCACGGATTGGGAGAAGATATTTGCAAATGATACAACAGATAGAAGACTGATATCCAAGATCTACAAAGAACTTCTCAAACTCAATACACAAGAACCACATAATCAAATCAAAAAATGGGCAGAAGATATGAACAGACACTTTTCCAATGAAGACATACAAATGGCTAACAGACCCATGAAAAAATGTTCAAAATCATTAGCCATCAGGGAAATTCAAATCAAAACCACACTAAGATACCACCTTACTCCAGTTAGAATGGAGCAATTGCACTACTGGGTATTTACCCCAAAGATACAGACGTAGTGAAGAGAAGGGCCCTATGCACCCCAATGTTCATAGCAGCATTGTCCACAATAGCTAAATTGTGGAAGGAGCCAAGATGCCCTTCAACAGATGACTGGATTAAGAAGATGTGGTCAATATATACAATGGAATATTACTCAGCTATCACAAAGAATGATTTCTCAACATTTGCTCCAACATGGACGGCACTGGAGGAGATAATGCTAAGTGAAATAAGTCAAGCAGAGAAAGACAATTATATGGTTTCTCTCATCTATGGAACATAAGAACTAGGAAGATCGGTAGGGGAAGAAAGGGATAAAGAAAGGGGGGGGTAATCAGAAGGGGGAATGAAGCATGAGAGACTATGGACTCTGAGAAACAAACTGAAGGCTTCAGAGGGGAGCGGGTGGTGGAATGGGATAGGCTGGTGATGGGTAGTAAGGAGGGCAAAAAAAAAAAATGATTAATGAATTCTTCCAAGACTAATAAGCTCGATGTAAGAGATATACAGTATTGCTCAATAATTTGGTTCTCTACCCATGTATTAGTAAGAAAACACAGCCATGCATTGATTATTACTAAGGATATCATGTTGCCTCACCACCTGTAGTCATGGTCTTGTGCTTGTAGGTCAATGGTATTTATAGATTACCTGCTAGAGATTACAAAGAAGAACCTTGAATGGCAATGGCAGCACACTCGCTTTGACTCCAATGGACTGCTTTCATCAACAATTCTGAACCTCTTTCACCAAAAAACATTTGTCCTTTTTTATCCATGTATTTAACACTATGGGGAAAAAAATCACTCAGAATTTTCCAACTGCTTTGTACATTATGAAACTTCATAAATAACTCAGAGATGACAATGGGGCAGGAGGACAACATCCTGGCTTCCCATGATGAAACCATTGCCTTGGTAGAACAATATAGTTCTGCACTCGGCAGTTGCTAGTCACTGACATGGTTGTTAAACAGGCAATCAATCCATCATTTCAGGCAAGAAAACAAGTTAAACCCACGTCTCGAGGGATTTTTCAAATCAGGGAAAGCAGTGTGGTTTAACTATATTGAAAATTCTCTACTTCTCTTTACTTTATTTTGTGTGTGTGTGACTGGATATGCAAGGTAGTTGAGTATGCATACCACATATAAATATTCTACATGTACTTTTTTAGACTGGTGTTACATGGCTGAAGTACAAATAGGATGCCCGAAGGGATGAAATGGTATATATAAATAGTTTTGATAAAATATGGTAGGATTAACTGGGTTTTTTTAAGAATAAATCTTTGAGAACTTTATTTTAAGAGCATGTAACTTCAATGCTACTGTTGCTTTTTATTTCACATCCATAAGCTTATACAAGCAAAATTTTATTTTAATTATTGATATTTGAATTTATTCATATTTAAAGATTAAAAAGTTACAAACTTGTGAAGCATAGAAGTTAAGAATAGTTAGAATACCAAGAGACAAAATCAGAACTTTTATCTTCTAGAATAACTGATACGGTAAATGATATACACTACACATTCACTATTTGTTAAATACGTTAATGTTTGTTGAGTAAAATAACTAGCTGTTCTCAGTGTACCTATTCGGCTAATCTCTAAGTTCTCATAAAGGAATGAAATTCACTTACATAGTTTAAATTTGTATGTTAGTAGACAAACAGAAAAGTTTTTAAAGACTAATGGAAATAAATAAGCAAAAACATTGTCTATCCAAAGTCCCAAATTATACAGTGCTACACAGAAAATGTATACTCCTGAATACCTGAGAATAAAATATCTCAGTTTAATAAAGAAATTAACACTAGAGAGAAAAAGAGCTCACACGACTGCTGTGACAGCCTAATAGCTTTAATTTTTTCATCTGCCTTACCACGGCCAACGAAGATTATAAACCTAACAAACATCACCATAGAAATTGAAGTACATGAATAGGTGGGATTAAGAAATCAGTATGTGGCTATTGAAGCATTATGTTCTAAATCTTCTAAAAACTGGACAAAAATGCCTACATCAAATAAAAGAGTTTCTATATAAGGGCAAGCTAGCTTGTAACAATGCCTTGAAATTCAATATTTTGCCTGAATAACTCAATTTACATCTCCAAGTCTCTTGAGATCGAGAATACAAAGCATGTAACTTTGAGAAGAAAATTCAGGAAGTCAGGCTGAGCAATAGCATGATTTAATGGTACAGGAGAAGTTTCAGAATACCAAAATTAATTTCAAACACACATTTTCTCTGTAAGTTTTGGTAAGTAACCAAAATCCAAGCTTAGAAATCTCTTTTAAATGAATAAATAAATAAATCTAAAAATAAACCAGCTTCACACCCAGCAAAATCTAGTTGAAGGCAGGTTGGGGACTATATGTTCTGGACATCCTCCTTAAAGAATCATGAATTCTCAATTATTGTCGTGGTCATACAGTATATGGCCTTGATAAAAAAGATAATGTTATGTTTGTTGGATGGATGCATGATGGATAGTCTTAAAGACACATAAAAAGAAGAAAACAAAAACATGTATTTCCACCATTATTACAGGTTTGGTATTGCCTCTCCAAATTTCTGTGTGTGTGTGTGTGTGTGTGTGTGTGTGTGTGTGTATACATGTGTGGTGCATAAATTTGCATAACACTTGTAGAATTTTGATTCCTGCACTTTTCACATCAAATTTAATTTTGAGCATTGCTTCCATAGTTAGTATACACTTTTGAACTTTATTTTCCTTCCATGTAATGTTTAACTCTTAATATGTTATATCATGGAAATGCTGTGATTTAATAACCATATCCTGTGATATTTCAGAATCTCCTTACAAATGTATTTTCTAATTTTATACTCATAGTAATCCTGTCAGACAGACCTTATTATCCTGGTTTTGCACTTAGGCCAAAAGAAGCTCAGGGATATAAATGCCTGCGTAAGGTCACAAGGAAGAGAATTTCCATACAAAAAGTAATAGACATAAAGTAATTCAAGATTTACATTTCTGAACTTCCACAAACTTGTTATACCTGATATTACTTTGTATTTGAACTCCTCCATATTAATAATAAACTACACATCATTACCTAACTAATACTTCTATACAGTAATAATTAACTAATGACTTATGGAACTAATGGCTCTTGGCTAATGGTTGTCAGTATTCTAAGTACAGCCAAAATCATCTAAGTGATCCAAACAAGGGCCAATAGTCTGTAATTATACACTAGGTTTAAAAAAAAAAAACTTTGCCTAAAAGACATTCAAAATTACATTCTAGATACCTATTGTAAAGAAGAAATTCCCTTTTGTGTCTCTACAGAGAGCATGCCATCTGGCCCCACTGCCCTTAGCAAAACCTGCAAAAGGAATGTGGGAAGCCACTTAGAGTAACTGAGGGCAGACATACCCCAGGGACCAAAAGTGCCTGACACTCTCCCCCAGGCACAAAATTTCTGTCTGCTTCATCAGTATTTATTTTTCCCCTTTAAAAATTAAGATGTAAGTAAAGATGGTTTTTATTCCCCTAAGGGGTTATTTGAAATAACCTTTTAAGTGAAGGATTTTTTTTTTCTCTGCAACACAAATTTATTGAATATTTCTTGCTTGTTAGATTTAGGCTGTGCATGCCTCTACTGTAGCACTCTGGATTATACATGTCAATATCTGGCCAGACAACTGGGGATGTTCATCAAGGAGTTAGAAATGGGGCTGTGGAACTCAGGAACGGTTTACTCTAGGTGTTTTCAAGTCAATTGCTCATAGTGAGACTATGAAAATAGGTAATTCTCCCCAAGAAGTATGCCTAGAAAAACAAGAATTTGAAGACCTGGGAGAAGGTCTGGCAATCTAAAGGATAAGAAGACACATTTATCTATTGGAAGTAGAAAGTTTTTTTCAAAGTTTTCAAAAATGACTTATATTTCTCAGTGGCCAAGGAGAATAAGTTAAATAGTTTCAACTTAACATATAAGGGTAAAGAAGAAAAGAAGCTCAGATATCTAAATGCCAGATTTGACAGTGAATATCTTCGAGACTGAAAGAGGAACATGAGACTTAGGAAACTGATTCTGGGCATAAATGCTGTCACAATGGAGGACACATTTTATATGCCACCAATGACAAATGGTTGGATGAAGCTGGGTGGGATGGAGCTACCAACTGATGTGTGCAGAAGCCTCACATATTTTGAGTGATAGAAGTCAGATACTATCCAAATGTTGATGGAACTGGCCAAAAGTGATTACCATTTGGTCACTGCTTTGGCCTAGTTTTTTGCCCACTGGTGGGTGTGCTCTATCACAGCAACAAGAAATTTACAAGCCAAAAGGTGCAATGTGCAACCAAAATAAAGCTGATAAAAACTGGATAGCTCTTAATTCAGTTGGCTACCAATTGCAGAAAACCATTCAGAAAATTTCTAGTAAGCTATCATCACTAGGCTATAATTATAAAGGTGTCTGCTGTGATGCCTAAACAGATTACAGGTGAAGCAAGAAAAAAATCATGCTTAATAAGAAATATTACTAATATCGGGGGGTAATAAACTGTTTCCCTCCACTAGGCTGTAATCTTTCCAGCAAAAATTGTATATACATGTTCACATTAAAATTTAGATGATGACACAAGAAGCAAATACTTGAAGAAACAGTCTTTTAGTATTCAACATCTGCAGTTATATCAGCATAACTTTTGGATTTGCTTAATTGATAACATTGCACAATGACACTTATACTGCCAAAAAAAAAAAAAAAACCTTTAAAGTAGTATTGTTATATAGACTCAGACCTACGCAGGAGAACATGAAGACCTGGCATAGGATCAGCATTTTGGAAGGCCACATAAGGAAGCCAAAGTATTAACTATTAGAATGCATATGAATTGTTCACAAAATAACAGTGTTCTGCCTTCCAGCACCAAAGTTTGAATTCTGTCTCCCTTCTTCCCAGATGTAGATAGCATCTGAACACCTCAAAGTACTATCTTCTTTAAAATTCTTGTTCTATCAGTTAATTAGCAGAAGAAGAAATAAGACCAAGAACAGTAAATTCAGCTTATCAGTGACTAATAAATAAAGATCATCCATTTATGTTGCAAAAAACAAAGCACAATCATTTCGTTTTTCAGAAAAGCAGAAAAACACAATTTAGCAATTGAAATGCCAAGAATTCAGCTAGTTTTAACAAGCATTACATGTTTCTTCGGAAGACTAATTATAAAATTGCTGGTTTTGCTCTAAACTGGGATCCGTGTGTATATATGTTTGTAAAACAAGAAAACTCATCTTAATTACCTTATTATTTATTTAATATCTGTGCTATCATGCAGCCCCACCACCTACCTCACTGCAAAGAATATCACGGGTTATGCAGCTCTTTTCAGTACATGCTTAACATTATGAACCAAGAATAAAAGATGCAAAATAAAGGTGTATCAAATGAATGGTTATGAAAAAAAGGTTATTTTTACATAGGTCATCATAAAAATATTGTATTTCTAATGGTACTCTTTATGATAGATGGCTTTCCTAAATAACTTCATGATATAAAGGAAAATGCAATCTCACAAGGACACAATTGCTAAGAGCACACAGATTGCTGTATTATTTTTATTGTGTTAGCACTCACATTCCTGATAGAAAGATATTGCCACCCAGGCCCATATGAAAGTTACACTGAAATCAATGTGAATCCTATAGGCAGAGAACTAGAGGATTTAAAATGAAATTAAGTGCAAGCTTCTCTGGTGTTTTGCCAGTTCAATGAATTGTGCAGTTTTGAAGTTGTCCTTGGAGACTATAAATTAATTCCTAAGGATTATCTTCCCCACTAGGTAAAAGGCAAAACTGAAATTGAAGGAGAAAAAAAAAAAAACTTTGTTCAATTAAGTAAATTGCTTTATGCAAAAGACTTTTTTTTTTCAGACTTCAGAGTTGTTGCCTGGCTTCTGAGAGAGAAAAAGGCTCACTTCCCTTCCACAAGCTCAACATGTTCTTAAATAAATGATCCAAGTGGAACCTGCCTGAAATTCTGTATCTCAAAATGCAGGTGTTGACTTCAGGGTATTAAATACAGAAACAAAACAAAATAAAGGACTGATACGCACATTAATAAGTATCTCACTAACTCAAGTTAAATTCTATTAAATGGGCTGTTTAAAAATAATTCTGATGTTCTTTCTCAACTAAAATTATGAAGAATGAAAGTTTTCTAAGTATGCATGTAAAAGAAACTGTTCACTACTTCTTTGCCTATTTCTTAATAGACTGAATCCTGAGCTTCTGTGAGAACATGAGCCTGAGTTTTAATGGCTTGCACTTTTTTTTCAACATTCTCCTATAATTCTACACAAATGGACAATGCATATAGCCAAGAACAATACAAATAAGCTGTCTTGTGTTGAGCACCAAGCCAACGTGCACATTCTAAGAACAGTAAAAAAGAAAAACACGTACTTAAAAAAAAGTACTGCAAAACCATCAATGGGACCTTCATGCCAAACCTTAGAGAAAAAGCACACTTGTGAATATTACTTCAAAACTACTTAGTAGCTTAACAGCATGTGAGAGAAGGTCTATGCCCCACAAAAGCAAAACTTTTTGAGATGCTTCAATGAGAAAAAAATCCAGAAAAAAATAAAAAGGAAAAACTTAAATTTACACTGTAAGATCAAAGAATCAAATTTGTACCACATAAATTAGTGCAATCTCTTAGGAAAGTATTTTGGCAATATCTAGAAGTAATAATGTACATACCCTTTGCCCAAGAAACTTGGCTACTAGAAAGTTATCCCACAGCTAAATTCCCAGGAACATGCAAAAATGTGTTAATGTATATGCACCAGAGTATACTTCATAATAATAAAATTTATAGGGAAAGGAAAGATTCATAAGGAAATGATTAGTTAATATAGTCATTAGATGAAAAATACATCCATGGCATGGAACACTATGCAGCATATAAAGAAAAACAGGAAATCTATATGTGCAGAGATAAATCTCTTTGTGAAGAAGCAAGTTGCAGAACAGAACGCTGTGCAAATAAATAAGGACATATGTCTGCATATGCCTACATAATTTATGGAAGAACAGACAGACAAGTCTCAACTGTTTAGTCCTGGGAAGAAAAATGGTGGCAGCAGATGGGGTTAAAATTTAGGATGGCTTTTTCTAACTTTACACCATTCTGCACTGAAGAATTTTTAACCACTAGAATTTATTTATAAAATTAAAAATAGTGTTATAAATACTTTCAAAGTTTTCTTTAAATTGTTATATAAATAGGCACTCATGCGAAGTTTTCCTAGATGTATTAAAGCACAATAAGACGACACAGAAAAATAAGCAGAATTATAGAAAGTGTGTGTATACATATATATGCACAAATACACAGAGAAAACTTTCCAGAACTCTACCTAACAAAAATATCATTTATTGTGAAAGAAATATGATTGTGCCAGAAGGTGGGGCACAGTGGGCAACATGAGGTGAAGCAGGGTGTGACTCCTGCTTTCTATACTTTTCTATTTTGAAATATTTATTATAAAGGACATGAATTCCTGCATTATTTTCATAATTTTGAAAAACAAAATTAAAGATAGCACTGATGTGTAGGAATGATTTAAGTTTCCAAACCACAAAGGGAAAAAACTGTCAAGAAATAGGAGAGATGCAACAACGTGAATACACCTAACACTATGGAAGTGGACGTTAAAAGAGGTTACAGTGGTAAATTTTATATCCTGTTTACTTTACCACAATTAAAATTATAAATAACATAGGAGAAATAAGAGAAGATGATAGAAGTGGTGCACAGGAAAATGAACCAACCTAAGGATTGCCGAGGTGTTAGAATGATGAAATGACACACTACCAAAAACTTTCCAGGAAAGTAAAAGGAACTGAACATGTGTATTTAAGGTTTCTCCATTAACCATAACAGCGGTCTACAAAGTCAGATGAGTACATTCCTAGAGGTGTTATCGATCCATCCCTTGCAGCCGAGGAAGAAAATACTGCAAGTTCTATTTTTACTTCTTTTAATGTCATTTTCTTGTATATACATTTGTTAATTTTGACAGATTAATTATATTTATGGCTATGTTAGGTGGAAAAATGCACATAATTCATACATAAATATACATATACTGCAAGCATGACAAGATAGTGTAGATAATATAGTTGAAGATTGCCTTTTTCAGGCAACATTTATGAGACGCAACTACAAACAGCCAGATACTTAAAGAAAAAAAAAAAAACGAAGATTTGTAGGCAGGAAAAATAAGTCACATGCAAAAGAATAAAAATGCAAATTGCCCTCATTTTCTTCTGCACCATTAAAAGTCAAATAACATTGAAGCAGTACCTGCAGATTTTTTCAGAGAGAACTGTTGTGACTCAGTAACTCTATTTCCAGCCATGAAATCACAAAAGAGGAATTTATGTTCTAATTTCAGCATCTTAGAAAATTCATTAGCCATGTATTTTTGTTGAATAAAACACCTCAAAGAGTACTCCAAATAACTGAGGGAATTATCAGAATGATGATCAAAAAATACCACACTATAAAAAGTTGACAGCATCTAAATAAGTCAAGAAACAATATGGACAAAGTTAAAAATCAAATGTAGTCTTTGGGAGAAAAAACTAAGCAGAAGTCTCAATATCAGAAATCTGGGTCTTTAAGATTTTACTAACTAAAATATAGAAATGGGACACAGAGGAAAAAGGAAAATTATCTTAAAATTCATGGTACTGTCTGGAAAAAAAAAGTTAAAGATAAGAAAAACTGGAGTTTTTGTTTGGAAGCCAAAAAATCTTCATCATCATTAAGGACTACATTCATAATTTTAACTGTATTAGAAATGAAAACATTGTTAGATAACTTTATACTAAGCTTGGTCATTTAAAAGCTTATGCTTTTCATAAAGAACTGGGTTTTGGCATCAAAACTGCAATTTTTTGTTTTAAAAAAGAGCATAGACATCATAGAAAATACTTGGTGCTCTTAAATTTCAGGAAAAAAATAATATACCTTATTATGCCATTTCAAAACTGTCTTCTTTTTTCTCCCAGGTAAGTCTTCAGGGCTAAAAGAAGGGTAATGTGTGGATTTGGACAGTTTATGCTTTCTTTAAGAGAACACTTGTATTAAAATGAAATAGAGGATAAAAAATCTAATTTACACTTTGGCTGAGGCAAATGTCTACATGGACAGAAATTTTCACAGCATTTTCTCAGAAAAACTGAAACTGTGTCTACCTAGATAACTGGTTTTCAAAGGGTGGTGATTTTACACCCGGAGGGACATTTGGCAATATAAGGAGACATTTTTGTTTGTCAGAAGTGGGGAAAGGCAGATGCCAGGGATGCTAATAAGCATCTTACAAAGCACAAGACAGCTCTCCAAAGCAAAGAATTATTAGGCTCAAAATATAAGTAGAGCTGAGGTCATGCAACCCTGATCCAGATGGATGACAGAATTTTAGTGTTTTCTCTATCTGTACAATATACATGTGGGTGTGAGCATGCAGCAATTATTGCAATAACAATATACTTTTGGAGAAGTCATTTCTTACTATTCTAGTTATAACAATAAAATGACTCCTACACTTATTAAATATAACTGTTATTTTATTCCTATCAGCATTGTCTATTAAGCTATTCATAAACACAGAAAGGGAATAAAATGCTTGATAACTTTGAGTGAATTTCAAATGGCCCCAAAAGATTTAAGTTACAAATAAGATGGGGCTCAAAATGGAAGTCAAAATGGTATCACACTAATTTTACCTTAATTTCAAAATGAGACATTTAAGTAAAACCTTAAAACACAAATTTACATTTGGGATATCTAAACAGCACTGGGAACAAAACCAAAAAGACAGGAAAACAGTACAACAGGCACTAAGAATACAGAACATTGAATAGTTCAGTTGGTTAGAAACCGCAGTATGTAAACACTTGTAGAAGCAAGAGGCCAAAATTTTTAAAAGGGCTGTAAATATTGATAGAAATTAGATTTAGACTTTTGAGGATTTAAATACTGAGCCAAAGCAATTACAAATAATTTGGGGATCAAGGGAAAGTCATTTGGATCACAAAAAAAGCCACAGAAAAAAGTTCCCCAAACTTCATTTACAGTCATCTGTATGCAGATTCTATTTTCAGCTACTCTTATTATACTACGTGTACGCACAATGTTATATGGTCCTTACAAGAGTAATAACAGTACCAAATGAGCATATACAAGAAATAGTTTCATTGTATTTTTAGTGGACTTAAACTCTTGCCCATTTCCCATAAAATGCAGAAAATCAAAGCAGTGATTCAGAAACACAGGAAAAGACACAGCAAATGACTAATTTTTTAAAAGAATTTATTTACCTGAAAGAGAGAGAGATCACAAGCAGGGGGAGGAGCAAAGGGAGAGGGAGAAACAGCTACCCAGTGAGTGTGGAGCCCAACGTGGGGCTTGATCCCAGGACCTAGAGATTAGGGCCTGAGCTGAAGTTAGAAGTTCAACTGACTGAGCCACCCACGCTCCGGGCAAATGAGTAATTTTTAATATCAAAAATAAAATGTAGAGGATAGATGCCCATGATCCAATGTATATATCACAGAATTGTTTCTGCAGACGTAAAGTATCAAATGTTTCCCCAATGCCTGGGTGGCTCAGTCAGTTAAGCGTCTGCCTTGAGCTCAAGTCATGATCCTGGGGTCATGGAATCCAGCTGGCCTGGGCTCCCTGCTCAGTGGGGAGCCTGCTTCTCCCTCTGCTGCTCCCCCTGTTTGCAAGCTCTCTCTCGCTTTCTCTCTTAAGTAAATAAAATCTTAAAAAAAATGTTTCCCTAATAAATAAATAATATTAAAAAAATCATCTTTGATGGTAACTGAACAGGTACCCTGAATTTCAGACAAAGTAAAACACAAAAACAAGTGAACAATCATATCAACAGAAAGATACATTCTATTATAAACATTTCTAAAACAAAAGATCTTAATATATACAGGAAGTAAAATGTTAATACCTTAATATGAATAATTCTTACAAATCAACAAGAAAAAAAAATTAAAAAATAAAGAACATAGGGGCGCCTGGGTAGCGCAGTGGTTAAGCAACTGCCTTCGGCTCAGGGCGTGATCCCAGCGTTCTGGGTTCGAGCCCCACATCAGGCTCCTCCACTAAGAGCCTGCTTCTTCCTCTCCCACTCCCCCTGCTTGTGTTCCCTCTCTCGCTGGCTGTCTCTGTCAAATAAATAAATAAAATCTTAAAAAAAAAGTAAAGAACATAAACCCAAATTCTACGTTAGAGAAGATTTCCATTTAACATGAAAATATAGTAAAATTCGTTATAACACACGCCCTCCTTAATTCCCATTACCGGGCACTGGGTGTTATATGCAAATAATGAATCATTGAACACTACATCAAAAACTAATGATGTAATGTATGGTAACTAACATAACATAATAAAAGGAAAAAATACATATTACACAATAAATATTAGATACAATTTTAAAAAAAGAAAATATGGTAAAATTCAAATGAACTACTAATCATGTGATTAGCAATTATAACAAATACTTTTTTTTAACCTGCCAAACTGGCAAAGTATTGGTGATAAGAGGATCAAACAGTCTCTTATGTTACTGGGGAGTGTAGAATGGTACAACTTTTGTGACAGGCTATTTGGCAAGAATTAAGGGTATTAACTATAGTAAGGTATTAATTTCCTTTCACAATTAGGGATTCATGCAAAGATTTAAATCTGAGGATATTCATCACATTATTATTTATAATAAGAAAAATTATTAAAAAACCTATTACTAAGATGAAAGACTAAGCACCATAATAAACAACGTTCTTAATATATTTAATGTTACTAAAGAAAGCTCCCTGTCATGTAAAAAAAAGAGTAGGATATGAATGGTACATTAAATAATGCAAATTTTACTTTTTGAAAAGAGAAACAGTCATAGAAAAAGAAAGACATACAAAGACCGTCAAATTTTAAAATCTAGTAAGATTACAAATGATTTTCATTTAATTATTTGCCCTTGTCCATTTCAAAAATGTTACATTCCTTTATAGGTACAATATGCTGATTGTCATGCTTCTCTATAAACATCAAAGAGGAAAATATAGGTTAATTTTTATGAGCTGAAAATATATAACCTTGGATTTTTTCTAACCAAAAAAGACAATCAATGCAATCACAGATATCTTTCACTATCTCAATATAATCCAGATCATGTGTTGGATGAAAATTTTGGGTTAGCAGGTGTCTGTCTTACACTTGATTATTTTAAGTAATAACAACAGTGCCTACCCAGACCATTCAAATTCCCCAAATGATTTTTCCAAATACCATAAAAACACTCCTTAACACCTACATAACAGTTTACCAAGAATTTCTGCATTTAAATATGTAACACTTAAAAACAAATTATATACTTAACATCGGGAATAAGCTAATCATGTAAAATGTGAATGTATTCATTAGTATTTATGAGTGACACAGTAACACAATGCAGTTTCACTGCAATGAACATATCCTCTAATGTAAATAAACCAAGAACATACATAAATGTAAGGTAAATGAGGACACGTGAATGGTCATGTTTAGGTCTTCCTGGCATTTCTTTCTATATGTTTTTATCACTTTCAACTTGTTATGCATAGGTATTTTTAGGCTTCTTAGACCTTACTTCTTTCATAATCTATTCCATTCTCTTTGAGGATATTTTCTACTAATATTGTGGGAAAAGGTGACAACAAGATTGTACACATTTAAATAAGATGAGCACAACATGTTAACCTCCTGGTGAACAGCTGAGATAGTACTGTAGACACAGTGCACTTTCTTCTGGACTAGTGGACAACTGAAATAATTTTCCTGAAAGGTGAGTAAGACTGTATTAAAGCAGACTACTGATTCAGAGTATTTTTGCAAATCATTGTAATTAACACTCAGAAATTTTCATTTCAGGTAGCAATGGAGATCTTTCTTGAATAAAAATTTGTAATTTAGGCATTCATAGAAACATCTGGTAATTTAGAAGACCTACTTTTTGAAAAGACATAATACCTGAGAAAAATAAAGAGAGAGCAATTCAGTCACCCACAGAACCACAAAATCTCAAAGGTAGAAGAAATGGTAACTAACATAACATAATAAAATAAAGGAAAAAATATATATTATACAATAAACATTAGATACAATTAAAAAAAAAGAAAATATGGTAAAATTGAAATGAACTACTAATCATGTGATTAGTAGTTATACATTATACAGGTCTTTTTCCCTCTCTTTTATTCCGAAGAGGTAAAATGATACTTGAAATTAGAATAAAAAGTAGAACAGATCTGGAATTCAAACCCCTGGTTTTCTGACTCCATGTCAGTGCTCATAAATCTCATAGAAGAAACTATATAAAACTATTTTAAATTTCTAAGTGTTTGCATTTTCAGGGGTTTTAAAATAAATACACCGAAATTCAACTTTTATACCTTGTCAACTGCATTTCTCTGGTTATGAGCAATTGACAGCTATCAATGATTGATGATTGGGACATCTATAGAAATTCAAAATATCTGAGTTAACAGAATATTCTATACCAAAAGCACTATAAAGAAGTGACCTAATTTTTCCAAGTTTTAAATATAAGAGCAAAACTTCACTTGACATAATTCAATCTCTCCTTTATGACTGATGAAATACTTTCAGATATTGAGATAATTTAATGTCGATTAATTTAAATATTGGTTTCTTTAAAGCGCAGATGTGTGGAAACTGTCAGGTGACAGGCAGCTGCCTTGGATGAATTCAAAATGCATATATTTTCTGATGATGCACTTTCAAAATAACTGCCTTTAAATGGTCTGGCATTAAGAATAAATTTTTCTAGAACTGAAGATTTGAGCTCCAGTAGTGTGCACAGGACGAATTCATGAAGGTGGACTCACGTTAGTATGTTTGTATTGAGTACAAAAAAGCTCAGGACAGCTTCACTTCCAGCATGAGCTTTTCTTCCCAACACCTGTCCCAATTTCCTCATTTACTTATTCTTGTGTTGTATGTATTTTTGTAAGAAACCTGAAATCCTTTCAGGAGCAAGGCAGAAGTATAAGGAATCAAGCAAACAGTAAAAATCCTAAGTGAATGCACATTTTCATTGGTCTTTGTGAGTTCAGAAATATCTACTGCTCTAAATGAGTGATCCTATTCCAAATGGAATAAAACATAATGGTTTGGTCATCCCAATGTTAGTATACCTGCATGCCACACAGATTAATAAGCTTAAATCCCATTTCTTCTCCCAGGGAAATCTATTAAAACATGATTGGGTATCTGGCCAAAACAGTTATAATAAAAATTATTATAAGATTTTCTGAATACAGTTGAAATTTTGCACATAAAAGTTTAAGTGAATAAATTTGGATTTTCCTGCTATTACTCATAATATGCAAACATCATCAATTTCACATAACTGGCTGCTACATTCTATATTCAAGAGTCCATATTGAATATAAATGGGCTTTACTGAGCAATTCAACTTGCCTACACTATAGGGTTTTTTTGAAATATTAAAACAGTACTTCATTTTTTATAAGGAATATGAAAATCCATTAAATGGACCAAATTTTTAAGGAATTAAACCACAGTAATGGCTCAGCATTATTATTTAGAACTATTTATAATTCTTACAATAGTATATTCGATTTTATTATGACCCCTCTTTTTCCTGCTACAAACACATCTATGCATATATTACTGTTAATACCCAAGTGAAAGCCAAAAACGAAAGAGATGTCATTATATCAAACATTTGCCATTATCTTTTCAGAAATAACACCAAATGTATTTTATCCTAAGGATGTGAACCCTGAATGTTCCCATGAATAGAATTTTTCTTTTTATTCAAAGATGATCACAGTAAGTAATGGTTTTGTTTTCTTCAAGTCAAATGTGTCAATATTAGTTCCTCTGATTTTAGTGATGTTAAGCAGATTTTATTCCCTAATATGCAGTCTGTGTTTTTTCCAACTGGAAAAATATTTAAAATAACATTCCAAAATTACTGGATGAGATGAGAACATTTATATTGTATATTTCCCCTTATTTTCTTAATTGTTAATGGCAGAAGACTGGCATTCTGTATGTCTGAAGGAAAATAATTCCTCAGTGTTTTAGGCGGATTTCACATTGTCTTTATGCATGGTATAAGCATCTCTTCATGTGCACATATAACCCTACCAATCCTAAACTTAAGTTTAAACTGACCATTAAGTATTCTAAATCTCAGGTTACTTCAATTTTTTTTTTTTTTGCTTTTAAAGACCCATCAAAACCCAAAATATTCACCAACATATTAAATGCCATATTTAAATAAAAATACAAAGATTTAGAAATGCATTTTAGCTTAAAATAATACTTTAATATGCTAAAATTTAAAATGAATGTTTTCAGTTTTTATAGGCAGTCTCGATGTAAATGGAGGCAAATAAAAACTTGTTAGGGAGAACTCTCTATATTCTATTTTTTTGTAGCTGTATCATAGCCATTAAGTACAGGTGTTCCTGAATTGGACTCCTGGCTCTGACACCTGGTGACACCAAGGAAGTTATTTAATCTGTGCCTCAGTTTATTCACCTTTAAAATGGAAATACTAATAGTACCTCCTTAATGGAGTTGTCTTGAAGATTCAATCAGATAATGCATGAAAATACTTAAAATAATGCTGGCTCAAAGAACAAACTTAATAAACATTACCTATATTATTTCATTTTCTATCTAGTCTTTGGTTTTAGAAGATCATTAAAGTACATTTAGGCAGTCTGAATTAGGACATAGTCTAGCTTCCTTTCCTTCTAGGTCTTATACCAACAAAAAACATGCAGATTTTACTTATTTAAAAAAAGAAACTGAAATAACAGAGATTATGTTTCAGAATAAATATACACTGGCTTAGAGATGACATTTTATTTCCAATTTTATTACATACACAACACAGATGAAAACTTTCTATTTACTTGCAGTAAATACCAAAATAAGTATGTCCTAACACTCTAGTGGTAATTACTTCCAGTTAATTTTAATTAAATGTTATTATTTTTGTATAACAAATCTATTGCCACTGCTGTATTATTTCCTAAATTAAGTATTCTTAAATACTTGGGTTTCTTTTCTGAATCTTTCAAGTTTA
Organism: Ursus arctos; assembly: GCF_023065955.2. Lineage (NCBI taxonomy): Eukaryota > Metazoa > Chordata > Mammalia > Carnivora > Ursidae > Ursus > Ursus arctos. The sequence goes on along the minus strand of NC_079873.1, from coordinate 23,642,262 downwards.
AAATGTATAAGCAAATATTAATGATATTCACTCATCATCAAGTAGTATTTGAGTAAGGTTACTGATGATAATATTATAAGGAAGACAAACATAGTTTTGAAATTGTGTTTCTAAGAGAAAACTTCAGGAAAGATACATAAACACACTAAAAATGTACACGGTGTATTAATTCTCAAATTTCTGAGGGGGCATTTAAATACCTCCTTAATATGAAAATGACTGTATTATATGTATGAAGATGTACACAATCTTTCATACTTTTCTCACATTCAGGATATAACTGAAATTAAGAGAGGATAAATAAGTTGTCCACGGTCTGAGAATATGTAAGTATGTAACTGGGATCCAGTCTCACATCTCCCTGACACCAATTTTGTCCCTCTCACTACCATTACTGCCTCACAACAGCTCATATAACACATGTCATTAAAAGCCAGCAGCAGAATTTGCTTTATTTGGCTATAGCAGTCGGTATACTTTCTATTCTCTCACGAGAAAAAAACTATTTCACTGTATTTCTCCTTTACCATCTAGCCTGCCAGAGCTCAAATGCTCAACTATTGTACTGTCCTTATCAATCACACGTTGATACTTTTTCAGTTGCCCTAGAAAGTATACCAAGACAACTTAATCGAGACTGTGGTGCAAGTGATCACCATTTCTACCAAAGTAGAATCTCGATTTTTGAAACCAACTGCAATATTTACTCTAATGAAACTAAGTAGATACCAATTCTGCCCCTTAAATATCTAAGTGCATTAAAATTGAATAATTTTTTACTCAGACATGGAATTGCTAGCATTTAATATTCATAATTACCAACAGTAGTCATAAAATGTTGATATTCTATAGGATACAAACTTTCAAAACATTGATTTTTCTCCAACACAGTAATTGCAAAAGTCTGTTACTAGTTGGCAAACTTTTTCTGCAAAGAGCCCAAGAGTAAGCATTTTCAGCTTTGCTGGTTATATGGTCTGTCAGTTCTATTGTAGCCTGAAAGCAACCAAAATTTATCAGCCAATGAGCATGGCTGTGTTCCAATAAAACTTTATTTATAAAAACAGACAGAGGGCAAGACTGGACCTCAGGCCCTAATTTGCCAGTCCCTAGAATCCTACTAGGCACTATTATTAGTCCACTAATACTTTGCTGACGGCCTACATACCTTGACATAAATGCTACAAATGAAAATACATAAGGGTTATTCACGTTAAGCAAAGAAATCTACTTTTTCCAATTATTTTTTTCAGCAAAGATTTTTTTTTTCTTAAAAAGGCCATTTTGGAAACCATACGCCAGAGTGTTGTGATCATTCCTACCATAAAGAACTCTGGTATTCAAGAAAGATCTATTCACCAAAGCCTATTAAAGACTAGTTATTTCATTCAAATACGTGTGAGTAGTAATGATAACAACAGCAACTTCCCTTTAGATACGCACTGAATGTTCACTACATGATTGTTTAAAAATATTTAATGTTGTAGCTGCTTTAAATGTACTATCTCAAATTCTGATAAGGTGGTCCACTTGAGGGAGACTACTATTCCATTCTTTTTTAAATAAGGAAATTAAACTTTAGTACCATGACCACTATCACATAGCAAGTAAGTGCCAGTGTTCAATTCCACATCTCGATTACAAATTGCTGTCTTCTATCTACATGGTGTCCAATCCTCTTTGTTTCCTGAGGACTGGGGAAGGGGACTCTGGGTCCAAATTAGGCCAGGAACAGTGAATTTTTCTCAGGGGCCAGAGGCAGAATGGATCTGAGGAAGAGAGTCAAGGAAAGCCATCACCCATTCTAAGATATGAGGGAGTAAGCAGAATAAAGCTCAGGTGCTTTTAACTAGGGTCTTTATTAATTTTAGAAGAATTAAATGGAAAAAGTAAATCCACTAAATATTTTTTAAAACTTTTTTTTTTTTAAATGACATGCTGACTCACAACAGAATTTCTCATTCTCACTTAACCCTAAGCAGTCATTATAAATTCTAAGGTTGTCTGAAGGCCGTAATAGTTGACCACTAGTTAGTCAAAAGTCATACTTCTATAGATCAGTCTTCTGCAGTTAACTACAAGCCTATAAATACCGTTTATTAACTACTTCATGCCTTACAGGTCTCATAAGAATGGAGGTGGAGGAAACACTCATAGCTAGTTTAATGTTGCAGCCATATTCTGCTAGAATGTACTTCTACCCTATTTCCCATTTCCAAAGCCCATGCTACCCTTCAATTTCCAGCAGATTTTTCCCTTACTGTTCTTCAGTGTTCAAAATTGTTAAATGGGTAGGATAAGTGGCAGTAATACATACTCATCGAGCTCTTTACGAGGAAAAAGACAATGTGATAAATATAAGCAAATAGCCCTGTGCTTTAACAAAGTGTTATCATGCTCGTGTTCTTTACTACATCAAACGTTGCAGATCATCAAAATATATGGACAGTGCCTTCAAGTATACTAAATTGTGAGAAATTTAGAGTGGAAATCCTCTCTTACTCAAGTTTATGTCCCTAATCTAGCACAGTGCCTTGAACATAATGGAGAACCAGTGAATACTGTTTGGATGAAATGGGGAAGTCTATTAGATACTAGTATTCTAGAACTACAGTACTCTGAAAGTTAAGTTTATTCTCCTTAGTAATTATGGTTAAACCAAATGATTACAAGGTACCACGCACTCTCCAAAGTGGTTTACATAGGTCATCTCACAATATTTTCTCATACTTTGATTCCCACAACAGGTGAGAAAAGTAAAGCATTGAAGAAGTAATTGTTCCATAACTGCATACTTAATAAGGAGTGGGTTCAAGATGTCAAATGAGGAGCATCAATTCAGAGACCATACTTTAAGTCACTATACTTTCTTACCCTCCCTTAAACACCTTAATACACACAAAGAATTTTGCTTAATAAATAAGGTAAATCAATTCCTGAATATACAAATAGGGAGAATATAGCATCAAATGACTATATCATAAACACATTTCATCAAATCAATCTTTAGTAATGTAACTAAATTTTTTACAACAGGTATAGGTTAATAATTTAATCTTAACCCTGATCTACTATTTTGCACTCATGTAAACCATTTATGGATTAGAATAACCACATACATCCTATCTTTTCAAATCTTAATTGGTATGCCATCTATGTTTTCATCACACTGCATCAGTTATTCATAAACACTCTTCATTTGAATGTATTAAGACATTATGCTCTCTTTTTCTACTTACTGGACAAATATATGCATTTAAATGCCTGAAAACTGTGTATACATTCCAAGTACAGTAAACATGTGAAGCTAGGACATACATGTGTGTATACAGGCATATATTTTTTTTCAATATTATTTTCAATATTCAACTGAAGTTCAATTCAATATTTCCAATATTCAATATTCAATATATTATGTATATCTTCAATATAATTATATACATATATATATATATATCAATATTCTGTAATTAGTATCCAATACTTCTAGAAACCTAGAACTTGGGAATACAACCTACATAAGCAACTAACTAAACTGAATTCCATCAAGAGCTAGTGATAAGCAAGGGAGCTCTACGAACACATACATATATCAATGCCACATAGATAACTTGGTGAAAATGCCAATCACAGCCCTGGAATATGACTGGATAAGAATAAGGAAAATAACATGCTGTGCATTTAAACTGAACAAATTAAAAACTGGTCAGGTAAAAAAATGATCTACTTCTGTCTGCAGTTTGCTTTTCCTTTGCCTTTATTCTTCAAATAAAATTCCAAGTATATTAAATATTTGATGTAGACATTTTTTGTGTGTCGGATAACTTTACTCTTTTAGATGTAATAATTGTTTTTTACGCAACTGGAAACAAAACAAAATACAAGAAGTTCCAGAAACTTCTACCTTATCACTGACATCATAAAAACTACTTTAAATTATATGCATTTCTAACTATTTGTCATCTGAACATATAATACAGTAAGAGCTAGAAAGCAAAGTACACTGTAAAGTCATTTAAACTCCAACTGCATTCCCAATGGATATAAAGGCATACTCATAAAAATGGTGCAAGGAGGGCAAGCATAACAAGATTTTCTTAGAAACTTTCAAAGACAGTGCAAAGATGATGTATCAAAAGATAACTTCCAAATCATTATCCTAATGTCTCATTACTTGAGACACCAAATATCAGGTTTAAGAAAGTGTCAAATCATTACAGAGAACTTATCAAATCTTAGCTTATCTGAGGAACCTGTGATTTTTTTTGGCCTTGTTCACTATTATTTTAAAATAATATTATGATATTCTACAATAAGAAAAATAAAAACTGATTTATCTGTGATTAATAAAATTTTGAGCTTCTGCTGCCATAATTAAAAATAAAAACTACAACTAAATCAACTTATATTTATAAAATATGTCCATGAGTTAATTTTACCTTTGCAATAACTAAAGAGGATGTGAGCTCACAGACAAGTTGACTTGCCCAAATGCAGCAGCTACAGAACTTATCCCAACTGCTCTGATTTACAAATTTATTTTCAGGTGAATGGAGAATCAAATGTGGGAAATAAATTAAAGAAATAAAAGTAAAGGTCAACGAGGCTAAAGGGAACTAGGAAGAGCTATCAGCCTTTCAGCAGTTTGTGGAATTCATACTAAGGTACTGAATGTATTTCACTATTCCCTTAGAATAGGTCCTTTCTCATCTGGTACATTAATTATACCCAGTGGATTCATGGTTGTTTTCCATTAGAATCTCATACCAATAATTTCTGTGCTTCCTAATATGCTGGGCAACTCTAGACAATCAATCATTAATATAGTAATGAAAATTTTTAAGATAACATGACATCCTATTTAGAGGCTGGGGAAATTTTAGTAAGAAAAAATTGTCCTCCATCCCCCAACTCCCAGCCTAACTCCCCCTCTCAGTGTATTAAATCATGAAATTACGCTAGCTTTTACCCCATGATGGTCTAACTGCAAGGGTTAGGGCAGTATCACTGGAAATCTAAGCCCTGAAAATTACTTCCATGATTACCTCTATCCTTTTAATAGTTCCTATACATTAGTTATAGATTAATCTTACTTTTTTCACTTTATTGTCCTGAATACCTCACAATATTGCTCACTACTGAATTCAAACTCGTCAAAGTGACACTCAGACTATTTCTTTAGCTGACCCCCATCTTAATTTTTTCCCCATTCCCCTGCCAAAATCTCAATTTCAATCATTTGAAACTTCCTTCAACACATATTCTTTTTTTAATGATTTATTATTATTATTTATTTATTTATTTATTTGACAGAGAGAGACAGCCAGCGAGAGAGGGAACACAAGCAGGGGGAGTGGGAGAGGAAGAAGCAGACTTCCTGTGGAGGAGCCTGACGCGGGGCTCGATCCCAGAACTCCGGGATCACGCCCTGAGCCAAAGGCAGATGCTTAACGACTGAGCCACCCAGTTGCCCCCCTTCAACACAGATTCTATTTTCTGTAATGAGTTTTAAAAAAAAAAAAAACTATTCTAATTATCAATCCTTTCATTGTCAATTACATGTCATGTAATATACCTGAGCAATACAGACAGAAACGGATTCAACTGTCTAATACAACGAAAGGTAGTTCTTCAAATTTCAAATTCTAACTCAATGCCATAATACACAGTCAAATCTTATGCATGTGAAGCCATCACACAATGTAGAGACCTATAGAAGTCAATTTTAAGAAGTTGGCATATTTAAAGGGGAAAACAAATTTTAAAATAATTTTCTTAAGTGTTTTACTCATTTTTGTGCTTTCTTAACCAGTGTATGCTCTTCAATTAACTTTTTGTTAATGACACTGAACGTCACAGGAATGTACAGAGTGCCTTTTCTATGGTCTCATGAGATCCTGTGTTATATGTTTTTATTACATAGTTCTTCATTTTGTGCATAAAAATATCTGGTAAGAGGAAACTATGTGAGGGGAAAAAAAAACATTTTGAGAAACCATCAATGTTAAAAGTATCTTTCTTATATTCAACAGAAACTGTACTTCTTTCAGATTTGACCCCATTAGTCTTAATTCTTCCCCCACACTGAACAAGTTTCCTCTCTCAACTGATACCTCCAACTCACTATAAAACTTCAATTCTCTTTAATTATGAACAATTACCTTTTGCTATCTAATGTTTCATATTGCTATTATATGGCCCAGTTCCCACTACCTTTTACTTTGGTCAATTTTTTAAAGTTTCTTCAGGCATAAAGAACAGATAACCAGACATATTGGAATTTTATGTGAAATAAGAAGACAGCAAACAACTGAGGGCTGCTTCTGGGAAATTAAAAATAGGCTTCAGTGACACCTTATTTGTGCATTTTCAATCTTCTTGGTTCAAAACTGTTGAAGTTTTAATTGTGAACAAAATTCCCTGGAATAGACTGTGACACATATTCTCTACACATCCATTTAAGTTTATGGCATATATTCATGCACGTATAAAAATTCTATAATAATGTTCTATTTGTTTTTCTTTATAATCAAGCATCGAGGGTAAAGAAGACAAAAAGATCAAGTATACCAGCCTTCAATTAGATGGTTAAATCCTCTCTAGAAAATTCCTCTGAAACACTTGTCTGGACGTACTAAACACTGCTAGTGAAGAGCAGGCCAGTATTTCCCCTGGAAATTCATTAAGGCTTTGACCATACCATATTTCATCTCAGCATAAGAAATCCTCATCTGGCATCCTATCCTTTTTCCCACCCTCTGTTCCTATTTTACTTTGAATCTTTATAACATTTTTTTCTCCTTTTCTGCATGATAGTCCTTCAAATTTTGCAGACTCAAGTATTTAATTTCTCAAGACAACCAGAAAGAGAAATCGGTAGTATCTTACTTAATCAGATTTGTTAAAGACCTATTGCATGTGAGTTTATGGACTAGATACTCTCTATGAACCAAAGCTTTTTAAAAAAAACATGGATTTTCCTAAGGAATTTATAATCATAGAGACAAGAGGAATTTTTTTGCATCTTAAGGATGAGGGGACCTCATGTGATACATATCTGAGGGCTGAATGGAGCCAAATTAAATAATGAAGTTACTTCTACAGAAAATGTTAATAAGCTTTCATCTTAAAAAATTTAAGGCATCTCCCTTAAGTGTTTTAGTCATTTATGTCCCTTCTTAACTGGTGATGTTAAAGTACAGATGTGTTTGATCACTACAGAACATGGGTCTCTTCTGCAGTCAATTAGATGGAAGCCAATTGAAATGGAGGTAGATGAGACTCAAGTGCCAAAAACGTGGTACCAAAAAGTCATGTCGGAAGATTCCAAATTACCTCCTGTCTCATAAATTTCTTTAAATCTACCAGTTTCATCCAAATCTAAGTAGTCATCTGGTAAGGAGTTTCTAACAAGGGGAAAAGTCAAGAACAAAATATTTACAGCTACCCTTTGCAAATGCTGAGCATTCCCCAAAACTTTATGAAGTGCCTTGTATAAATAGGCATATTTGTTGAATAAAAGGAAAAAATACCCTGTTGATTCCTAAGACTAGCATACATCTAGGACTGCTCATTAGAAGAAGTTCACTGATGCTTTATTTTACATCAGAATGGCACTCCTAGTATTTTTTCTTTTTAAAGCTATTAAAACTATTAATACTTTAAATATCTGCTTGGGTCAGTACCACATATAAGTATCAAATAATAATATAAAGGAAAAGGAAAATAAAGAGAACCAAAAGTAAAAGTTATAGTGGTTTCTCTTTTTCTAAGTAGGGAAAAATCAGTTCTTGCTCATGCTGAAATCAATTACCCATTCATAAATGAAGACATTTATGAAAAATCTCAGGTACACTGATTGACTGAATCATGATGTTTTCATCATCTGAAGATATATCCAAAAAGCAATGGATAGGGTTTACCTGCTATAGTCCTGATATTTATCTGCTCCTCCAAATAGCAGAGGAAGGGCCAAAGGCGAGCATACCACACAATCAAATGTGACTGGCAGAGACAGCATTATCTTGGCTGTGATTTTCCATTTCCCCAAGCAGGGCATAATATAATCAACAGGTTATTTCTTTCCTTAGAGACTTCTGAAACATTTAAGCCAACCACATCTTATTTGTCTAGAATGACACATAATGACATCTTCTAAAACTTCTAAAAAGAAAACCATCTCTGATATTGCAGGCTGCCGACAGTTTTATGAAATAAGAAGACCATATTCCCAACTGTTCATAAGGAAAAGAAGACTTCTTAAAAGAACAGTAAAAACAGGAAAAGAAAAACCTTAGAAATAGGCTTTTACTAATAAATCATTTTTATCTCACTGGTTAAAAGAAATCAATTCAAATGAGTTTCAAGATCCTTTGGCCAAATGCTACTCAATATTTTTAGTCTCATAAATATATGCCTTCTTTGCTCTTATTACTAAACTTCACAATAATTTACTGTTTCTCATTTTACCCTTATGAGAATAGTACCTTGAGAGTCACATAAAATGAACATTTCAATTGGTTTCATATTTTCTGTAGAGCTGAGAAGGTAATAAGAGGTATTTATATAAATGTAATTTTCTTTGCATTTGGTGAGCATATTTATCTTTTTCTATTATTTCTGTATGCAGATATTAAATATGAAAAGACTGTTTTAAAGTGACTCTTTACCATGCCTGTTGAATACATGCTCATGCTGTGCAGCTGCACTTGCTTTAAAAGAGGAAGACAAAAATAAAAATGCAGATATATGTAGAGTCAAACCTCCATTATTAGGGGCTGATTCATCAGTGGAATTTTGAGTACCATAATGCTATTTGATATAGCATGGAATTTGAGGTTTGTCACTGCCTGCATAAATTTGCCCTTGTGACATAGCACATTTGTCTGATGGCAAGATTCAATGTTATTTTATGTTCAAAGAAACAAGAAAGGCACTGCTAATTTACTGTAAAACAAAATATTTCCAGATTTCAGAGATGTTAAAATTTAAGGGGAAAAGCGCATTCTAATCTATAAAATATGTTGTGTCCTCTTTAGCCTGAGAAACTTGTGTGACTTTATTCCAGAGTGCAGGATACCATAAAGACAATGAAAAAGATTTTAAAAATGGAAGGAATGCTTTCTCTCCTCTTCCTGCCTCCATCACTAATTTTCAACGTTTTGGGGAGAGTAACTACCAATACTACCCAGAGGGGCAGACACATAACCCTCACTATGTTCTTAGATCAGTCCTTTTCATTTTATACCTTACAGGAGTTTCCTTATTCAAGTGGGCAGGCAAGTAAAATCCAGTCAGTTTCAAAGCCTGAGAAACTAGGCAAAATAAAGGATTTCACCTTATGTCTCGCTATGGACATAGCTGTAGATCACGATAAATATCATTTTATGGAATGTTCAGCGTGGAGTACAGGTTTTAGTGCTCTTTGGGGTGAGAAAGGAACTCAGAGTAATTACCCAATATAAGGAGCAACACAGAAGGCCAACTGTTATTTACTGTTCTCAGAGAGTAAATTTTTTTGCCGATATATACATAAATATATTTCCAAAGGCATGATAATAATGAAAAAAAGCAAACTGGAAATTCTCAATATATTTCTTATTGACAAAATTTATCATCAACCTTACAAAGGATATAGCATAATGACAAGTTCAGACAATGGGGCAAAGATTAATAACGTTACAGCCAATAAGGGGGAAAAAAAACAAAGAATGTCAGAGGCACAGCTTTGGAGAAGAAATGTTTGAAAATTTTGATTTGGCAAAGTCTCTGCAAATGTGTATTAAAACGACTACTTTGTGTTTTTATGGCCTAAATAGTCAAAGCAGCTTGCACTGATGTGAAGAATATGATGTCATCAGTCATCACATGATTGTGCAACTGAAAGGAAACTGAATTCATGTGATGCAAACTTTTTACTGTGATGACAGAAAACTGAAATTCAAAGAAATCATGTATCACCCATTTTAATACATAAAGCTAACAACATAGCCAAAGTCCAAACCAGTGATACTTAGTTAAGTTCTCCTGTCTTTCAATCAAAAGCATTGCCACAATATGATACATATGCCTGTGCAGGCACAGTTATTACATTATTACATTATATTCAGGAACATTCAAAACAGGCATTTCCAATATATATTGTTACAATTACAATGATCAAAGAGCAGCCTGTTACCTAGTCTGCAGGCCTTAGAAGGTTCTCTACCCTATTTTTTTCCATAGAGAAAATCATCTAAAACACCTCACGTCTTTAGGTATGTAAGAAAATATCAAACTACAGTGTGAATAATATTATAGAAGTCATAGAGTGCTCAATTAGGCATAAACCATAGAGATTATCAATTACAATTTTCTCATTTTTATAGAAGAGTCTGTGGATCAATGGTTAAGGGATTTTCTCAAGGTAACTCAATTCGTTCACAGTAAATCAATGCAGGTGACCTACATTTGGCTAATTATAACCATACTGTGCAAGTGTGTGTGAGATGCACTTCCTCGCACAAAACTACCAAGCAGCTTAAACTCTCTCACATCCTGCTTCTATGTCTGCAACCAAACCCAGCCTGCATGTCAGGCTGTTTGAATATTCAAACACACAGGACCACCAGAGCTCATACTTGGTCTCAGATTCATTCAGAGGAATATAAGAGAGAAGCACAGCAGTCTAGCTGAGCAGCATTAAGCATTCTTCTCCAGTAAAAGTCTCTTCAAAAGTCCATAGTCCATATAGCCATCCATGAAGTATTCTCTTTGACTCTCCAGAAGAAAGCCAATGTCCATACTGTCTAGGCATGGGAGCCTCCCTGGCTTGAAAGTCTCATGTCATATAAGAGCCAATATGTTCTATAACACCTCCATGGCAGGGCTTCCAGTTTTCAAAGTCAAAGCACTCGACAAGCCCAAAGCTACTGCCATCCCAAAACCACTGCCATCCCCAAAACATTTAAAGTTCTCTCAGTCCTGAAAAAATTTACCTATCATTGATCATTTGTAGTATAATCAATGCTGTCTTCTAGTATACTTGGCATATTCTCTTTATCAGGTTTCCAGGGCAATGCAGATTTCTAGGTCAAACTGTCATGCAGAAGAGTTGTTTCATTTTTAACTTACCAATACATCCTCATAGCTCTTAAAGAATTAAGATCTTTTTGAGAATTTCTGTTCAAACTCAAGATGGCATATTACTCTAAAATAGCTGTTTGTAGCTTCTGAATAGGTTAAACACCTAGATTATTTATTTACTTATCTTCTATTAAAAATTATTCAGTGACTAAAATGTTTCTGGCACTACTCTCATTGCAGAGGAAACATATTGAAACATCCCTGCTCTCATACAGCTTATATTCTAGAAGAGTGGAATAGACTTAAAAAAAATGAAAAAAATACTCAATACGCTAGAAAGTGACAAAAATACTACACAGAAAAATAAATTATGGGCATGATATAATGTGCTCTTGGTAATGTGAGGGGCCACTGCAATTTTAAATACGGTGATACAGTTTTTCCTCACCGTGACTTTTGAACAAAGACAACAAATAGATGAGGAAGAAAGCCACATGGATACCTATATAAGAATAGTCCAGGCAGAAAAAAGAGCCTTACAAAGAACATGAAGGGAGAGAGTTCCTGAAGTCAAGGAACTGTAAGGAACCCAGTGTGGTTGAAACAAAAACAGCTACAGAGAGAGTACTGACATGGTCAGAGATGCAACCCACTCTCCTGAAATTGTTCTCTTAACTTTACAGTATAGTTTGTCCAGTTTCTCTCTTCTGGCCCTTCATGAAAAATACTACTTTTGAACATGAAAAATTTCAACGAGAGACAAGAAACTCAAATATAAGAGAAACAAAACCACACTTGGCAAGTAGAAAACTGCTGGCACAGGTAGTAAAATGTGTGAGATATATTGATTTTTTACATTTTACTTATGTGAGGGAGATGAAGTAAAAAAGATGAGAACAGAAAGTTCAGTTATTCACACATGTACAGTTATAGACAATGACCACTCTCCCCAATACCCTGGTTATCACAGGATGTAGAAAAACAGTCTAAATGTGTTTTATTACAAGTTATCCTGTACATAAGCCTTAATTATGTAATTAGTATTAAAAATATCAAGCAAGCAAAAAGTATCAAGCAAGCAAGGAAGAATGATACTTTGGCTTCTGAGATGAAACAAACTCAAAACACAAAAATCAGGAATAAAGGAAGGCTTTCATGCCTTATTACTGGTCTTACAAAAAAAAAAATACATATATAAGGAATACTATGAACACTAGTATACCAATAAATAAATTATGAAATAAAAAAATTCCTAGAATAATATGAACTACCAAAATTGAAGATACCCTGAAAACTATAAAAATTGCAAAAAATTTAAAGAACTAAATAAATGAAAAAATATCCTGTGTTCATAGATCAGAAGACAATACCAGGAGGATAACATTGCTCCCAAAATTGATCTACAGTTTCAATACAATCCCTATCAAGATTCCAATGACCTCAGTTTGTTTCCCAGAGTCCATAGTCTCTCATGGTTCATTCCCCCTTCTGTTTACCCCCCCCTTCATTCTCCCCTTCCTTCTCCTACCCACTTCCTATTTCTTATATTCCATAAATGAGTGAAACCATATGATAATTGTCTTTCTCTGCTTGACTTATTTCACAAACTGAGGGCTTCAGAGGGGAGGGGGGTGGGGGATTGGGATAGGCCGGTGGTGGGTATTAAGGAAGGAACGTATTGCATGGTGCACTGGGTGTTATACGCAAGTATTGAATCATGGAACATTACATCAAAAACTAGGGATGTACTGTATGGTGACTAACGTAACATAATAACAAATTATTATAAAAAAAGAAAAAAGAAAAATAAAAAGAAACAAAGCTAAAAAAAAAAAAAAAGATTCCAATGACCTTTCTTACAAGAAATGGAAAAAATGAACCTAAAATTACTATGGAATTACAAGGAAACCTGAATAGCCAAAACAATTTTGGAAAAAAAAAGATTTAAAAACTCACACTCCCTAATTTTTAAAAGTATAGTAATTAAAATAGTGTGATACTGACATAAGCACAGACATACAGATCAATTATCAGAATTCAGAATCCAGAAATAAACCCTTACATTTATGGTCAATTAATTATTGACAAGGGTACCAGGCAATTCAACATGGGAAAGAATAGTTTTTACAACAAATGGTGCTGGGGTAACTGGATATCCACACACAGAAAAACGAACCTTACATCATATACAAAATTTAATTCAAAATGGATAAAAGAGCAAAATGTAAAAGCTAAAATTAGGGGCACCTGTGTGGCTCAGTCAGTTAAGTGTCTGCTTTCAGCTCAGGTCATGATCCCAGGGTCCTGGGATCAAGCCCCACGTCGAGCTCCCTGCTCAGGGGGATGCCAGCTTCTCCCTCTGTCCCTCCCCCGCTCGTGCTCTCTCTCTCTCTCTCTCTCTCTCTCAAATAAAATTCTTAAAAGCTACAATTACAACAAAACTTAAAATATAGGAGTAAATGTTTGTAACTTGCATTAGAAAATGGAGTCTTATAAATATGACACCAAAATTTCTCAAGCAATAAAATATCAATAAATTAGACTTCGCAAAAATTTAAAACTCTTGTGCTTCAAATGATATCATTAACAAAGTGAAAAGACAATCCACAGAACTGCTGGAATCTTTTTCCAATCACATACATAAGGGACTTGTACATCAAATATAAAAAGAACATTTGCAACTTATTGATAAAGGACAACCCAACTTAACAATGGGTAAAGCCTATGAATACACATTCCTCCTAAGAAAATACACAAGTGGCCAATAAACATATGAAATAATAACCAATGTCATTAGTCATCAGAAAAATGCAAAGCAAAACCACAATGAGATACCACTTCACGTCCATTCAATGGCTATAATAAAAAGAAAGCAGATAATAAGTGCTAGTGAAAAAGGTAGAAAAACTGGAATCCTCACACATAACACAATGGCATATAAAATGGTACAATCATTTGCACCAGAAAAGGCTGATAGTTCTTTAGAAAGTTAAATATAGAGTTATTATATGACTAAAAATTCTACTCCTCAGTGTATTCTCAAGATAAATGAAAATATACATTCCCCACAAAAAGTTGTAAATGAATGTTCATAGCAGCATTATAACAATAAAGTGCAAAAGCAACCCAAATGATAATCAACTGATAAACAAAATGTGGTATATCCATTCAGTGGAATATTATTCAGCAATAAAATGGAACAAAGTATTGATACATGCTTCAACATGGATGAACTTCAAAAACACTGTGCTAAGAGAATTCAGTTACATCACTTATCATACACAAAAAAAAACATTTATAGACAATGGGCATAATGAGCAAATATGTAAAGACAAAGAAGACTAGTAGTTGCCTAGGAATGGGGACTGCTGGGAGCAAATGGAGGGTGAAGTGTTAATAGATACAGAGTTTCTTTGGTGATAAATATATTACGAAACTGATTATGGTGATAGTTGCACAACTCTATGAATATACACTTTAAGTGGGTGAAATGTATGGTATGTAAAATTTATTTAAATGAAACAGTTACCAGAAAAAAGAATTTTTTAATGCTGAGGAAGAAAAATGTCCACAGCAACAACAAAGCAGACTAACACAAAGATTTTATGAACAGTTTTAGACACGAGGTAATGTACTATGTTCAGAGTACCAAGGAGATGAATTTTTCAATGTGGTTTGATAGTGATACACACACACACAGAACACACACACGGAATATTACTCAGCCATCAAAAAGAAAATCTTGCCATTTGCAACAATGTGGATGGAGCTAGAGTGTATTATGTTAAGTGAAATAAGTTAGTCAAATACCCTATGATTTCACTTAAATGTGGAATTTAAGAAACAAAACAGATGAACATAGGGGAAGGGAAGAAAAAAAAAGGAAGCAAACCATAGGAGACTCTACCATAGAGAACAAAATGAGGGTTGATGGAGGAAGGTGGGTGGGAGATGAGCTGAATGGTGATGGGTATTCAGAAGGGCACTTGTTGTGATGAGCACTGGGTGTCATATGGAAGTGATGAATCACTAAATTCTACTCCTGAAACTGATATTACACTATATGCTAACTAGAATTTAAAAAAAAAAACTTGAAACAACAAAAAAACCCTGCACTCTGTCAAATCTATTTTTCTGCAGAACTCTATTTAAGTGATAGAAGAAAATAAACCTGATTACTTATTAGCAGCTATATTCAATTACAAAGTCACCATGCTGGTAGAAGACACTCTCCAACATTGTCTCTCTACGGTTTCAGAAAACTGAACATTCAGTCTATAGATACCATGGCAGCCATTAAGCTATCACAGGAGAGAAACTCCAGTGGAAAAGGCCCAAAAGCTTGCATCTCCAAGTTCTGCCTATATAGTGAGGGGTCTTGAACAATAAAAACAAACCATTAAAAATTACAATGTGTAAATCCAAGCTGAAAATCCATTGACACTTATACCAAAACTCCATGATCTAACACGAGGAGGTTACTGACACATGATTAATGAACATTTAAAGAAAAGATGCTAGCTCACAGAAATTAAATAGCCATCCTTGAAATTAACCAATTAACTCTGAATTAAATTATCCAACAAATCATGAAAAAGGCATGTGGTGTAAGGGTATGAGCAAAAGGAAGTAATGCATCATGCACTGATGACTACAAGTTTAGGAGTAGAATTACATCAGAAAGATTGGCAGGATTACCTTTAGAATTTAAGAGAACTTTAGCACTTGAAAATAAAAATGTTCATACAGAATGTTTTAAATATTATACGAAAACAATTCAAATATGTATGCTGTTACTCTGGGGCTGAATTTGCCCTTTTTACTTCTTTCCCATTGTTTTTTCTTAATGATTTTTTTTCTTCTTTACCTGTTAGCATCACAAGCTGAATTGCAAAAAACTGTAAAGTTATATACTCAGTGGCAAAAGTTAGAAACTTAAGTCTAAAGAGCTCTTTCTCAAGGGACTCATGAAGGCATTTTCCCTTCACTACACTGCTTTATATTTATGTTAGTTGTTTCTTTATTATTAACATTGAAGAGGAAACAGAACAAAAGCAAAATATTACTTCTCCTAAACACTAGCACTTGAATTTGAAGATATATTTATCCATATCAATCAAAACACAAAAGCACAAATTTCTTTTCAGTAGAATAGCAAGGATCAAGAAAAATCTTCAATTATAAAATTTTCTATATTAAATTGCAAGGAAATCATGAGACATATTATTTAAAAGATAAGGGATTCTTTAGAACTGAGATGGGAAGGAGCCATTGAAGAAAGATATTTGCAAATAACAACAAAATACAATGTGATGAATACAAAAATATGTAAGGTACATACTTCATCAGAACCTCTAACTTGATTTGTGTATCCACTGCATGAAAATGAGACTTAGGTTCTATGTGAAAATATAGTATAAAAATTACTATTTAAGTTATTAAATATTTTCAGGAAGTCTCTCTCTAGGTATAATTGCCTGTACTCATATATGCAAATCCAACTTTATATTAAATATAAAACTGATAACACTGAAATGTAAGTTTGAGTGACTATTATTTATTTTCATAGGTAATAAAATATTAAATACTGAATAAAAATTTTGTAACACTTTAAACATTTTCAATTGACCAAATACTTTTCCCAATAAAATTTCCAAGTTCGATTTAATAATTTATACATCAGTGGCTAACTAATTATAACTAACCTGAAACAGTGTGGTTAGGTACTTATTAGTAATAGCTATTGAAATATCACTCAAAAGTTCTATTTTATATTTACTAATTTTAATACTGGGATTTGGGGAATTTACTTTATATATACTAGGAACTGTGTTCATAATTAACCCCCAAAAATGATTTTAAGAAGTATTTTAAGTCTTAATATTTTCAGACATAGCACTTATTACTTAGTTCAATTGAAATTTTTTCCCACAGCTTTATTCTTTTGAGCTGAAAGAGCTCAATTTTCAAACTCTCTAACAAAACAGGGCTCAATCATGGTGACAGAAGAGAAATAATGTGCCCAAGTTTCTGAGACTTGGTTAGAATTAGCTGTAAAGGAAACACTGTTTTAAAAAATGTAGTAAATAGTGCAGGCCATTTCCTTAATTGGTTTTATACTAGACAAGTTTAAACAATTAATCTAAATAAGTACAGTTTCTATACAGCATTACTCAGTTATTTACATATATATTTTCAAAAAACCTAACCTACCACAATACCCAATGTTACAGCACTGCTTAAAAATAGTATTTCCCGATATCAGACGGGATCGGGTGCGTTCAGGGGCACGTGATGTGATGAGCACTGGGTGTTATATGCAACTAATGAATCATTGGACATTATATCAAAAACTAAAGATGTACTATATGTTGGCTAATTGAATTTAAATTAAAAAATGGTATTTCCCTGTAAACCCAAACACCATCCTCAATTCACTTTTGCAGAAGAAATTCATAGTCAAGTTTCTTATTTACATTCAAGAGTTTTCACTATTTTTCTTATACTTAGAAATTAATTTTTTAGTATGAATTACAGCTTATTTATACTTTTTTCCTTTTTTAAGTTTTTATTTAAATTCCAGCTAGTTAACATACAGTATAATATTAGTTTCAGGTGCAGAATTTAGGGATTCATCACATCCATATAACACCCAGTGCCCATCACAACAAGTGTCCTCCTTAATGCCCTTCACCCATTTAACCCACCCCCCCCACCCAGGAGAAATGGAAAGACTACAGTATTGATGTAATGTCTAAGTCAAAGTACCACTCTATACTGAATCTATACACTGCAAGTCACACAACAAAATCAGTCTCATTATTTTATAAGAGAAGATATGTTTTATTTTTTTAATTTTTTAAAAAGATTTTATTTATTTATTTGACAGAGAGAGAGAGAGCCAGCGAGAGAGGGAACACAAGCAGGGGGAGTGGGAGAGGAAGAAGCAGGCTCTCAGCGGAGGAGCCTGATGCGGGGCTTGATTCCAGAACGCCAGGATCACGCCCTCAGCCGAAGGCAGATGCTTAATGACTGAGCCACCCAGGCGCCCGGAGAAGATAACGTTTTAAATATCTACTTTAGACTAAATACTTCTCTCATTTCTTTCTTGAGAACTACTTTTTAAAAGTGTTAACTTTGTGTTATTTTTTAATTGTTGGTAGTTGTGGTCTCCATCTCACATTTAGGTAGGGGATGAATCAAGTATTTGAATGGCTGTTACCATAATAATATGGGTAGAAAGCTTATATGAACTTAGTTGTCCAGATGATTTCCATAAACTATGGAAAGTAATTACCAAAAAGTACAGACTGCCTACTGTGGAGCTAAGCTGTCCACAGAATTCTGACTCACCTTTATTATTTAACCTTTTGATAAGATACCACCCTCAAGAATACAAATTAACATTCCTCCTTAAAAAAAAAAAAACAGTTACTGTTTTTCCCCTCTGGATAGAGATTAAGTTGAATGAAAACAAATTAAACCAAAATACCCAATTTTTTACGTGTTTTTTTAATAATAATTTTTATTATGTTAGTCACCATGCAGTACATCCCTAGTTTTAGATGTAAAGTTCCATGATTCATTACTTGCGTATAATACCCAGTGCACCATGCAATATGTGCCCTCCTTAATACCCAACACCAGCCTATCCCATTCCCCCACCCCCCTCCCCTCTGAAGCCCTCAGTTTGTTTCCCAGAGTCCATAGTCTCTCATGGTTCATTCCCCCTTCTATTTACCCCACTTTCTTCTTCCCTTTCTTCTCCTACTGATCTTCCTACTACTTATGTTCCATAAATGAGCGAAACCATATGATAATTATCTTTCTCTTTACTTCCATTTTGTTGCACTGGAACATAGAAGAGAAAGACCCTATTTATAAGGTTAGGATGTAAGAAGTCCTGTTCCAACAACACAACAATATTAGAAGGACAGGATTGTTCTATAAATTCTTCATATTAACCATAAAACTGATTTACTATATATTTTGAAATAAACACATAAAAATCATTATATAAACTGGATGAGCTTCAAACATCTGTGTATCAGCAACTGTGAAAATCATTCCTAGGGCTTAAGTTCTGAATAGGTTCTGTTTTTTCTTGGTGGCAGAGATCAAAGGTATTATTCACTGCTGTTCAACTAAAAAAGACAGCTACTAAATAATCATCAGGCTGTCTGGCTGTCTTGTAACACATGTTTCTCAGAATAGTCACATATACCAAGTGGGATGTGCTAACATTCTGATTCCAGAGATCGGTTCCTTCCATGGTGACTGCCGTAAAGGACAAAGAGGAGAGGGAGGTGATCCAGTGGAAACAGCCACATCCAGGTTCTAACATAAAATTTTCTCATCACTGGTGCTTGTGAAATGCCAATCAGAATCAGGATCTTTCGTGGCCCCAGAATCTCAAAATTAGCTATCACCTGGTACTTGAAGATCAACAGTGCAGCTTATATTGATTTCATGCTTCAGACATTCGTTTATTCAGAAAATTAAAATTCTGGGATAGGCAAAGCTGCAGACTCTGGGGATATGACGGTGATTATTTTTACAGATGAACATAAATAATAAAACTGTAAAGAAGTAAAGTAAGATTTTTACAGAGCGTAAATTCCCCATCAACAAATGTCATAAATTGAAGCAATTAAGAGTGAATAGTGGCTACTTTAATTTGGTCAGCAAAGGCATTTCTGAGAAACTATCTACAATCAGAAAAACAAAAGGAAGCTCACATAGAAAATAACTGGAGTAGGAACATTTCATGCAGGGAAATACCCAGTGAAGAAAGACTCCAAGGCAAAACACAGTTTGGCCTAAGGCTACAACAAATTGGGAAACAGAATTAAGTGAGGTCAAGAGCTAGGCAAGGGCCAGATCATGAAGAATTTTGTATGCCAGGATAAAGAAATCAAATATTTATCTTAGAGTGATGGGACATCTTTAGAGTAATAATACTTGTTCTATTAAAAGAGTATGTCATCTGTAGGGAGGAGAAGAGAAATTTAATGGTAGGGTTCTACAAAACCCTATACTTCTGCAAAATGTACAATTCTATCAAAGCAGAAGGAACTAATGGGAAGCAACTACAATAGTATAGGTGAGAAACAAGGGGAAACAAGGTAATGATCATGAGAAAACAGAAGGGGAGAGATCTGGGATATATGAGGGAGAAGAGAAAAGCCTGACAGCTAATACATCAAGTTTATAAAAGTGTGTATAATTTTTTATTCTTTATTTAAATTCAGTTTAGTTAACATATAGTGTATTATTCGTTTTGGGGGTAGAATTTAGTAATTCATCAGTTGCATATAATAACCAATGCTCATGACATCAAGTGCCCTCCTTAATACCTATCCCCCAGTAACCCCATTCCCCCTCCCATCTTCGCCTCCAGCAACCCTCAGTTTGTTTCCTAGAGTTTAGCATCTCTTACAGTAGCCCCTAGGTCATAATGCTGCCATACTGAGCTGGGGAGCCTGGAAAAGGAACATGTTAAGTAGATTTGTTATTTATTTCGGGAGGCCTATTGGATAAAATCAAGCTGTCTGCTTAGATTATGGTAAGTTTGAGATTCATCTCAGATACATGCTCTAGTGGGTGTGTCAAGTAGGCTACAAGAAACAAATATGAAATTTCATGTTCAAGGGACAAGTCAGAATGAGGCATAAAAAATTTTGAAGAGCACCTACATACAGTTCTTATTTAAAGCCATTAGATTGGATGAGTTAACCTAAAAAAAGTATTAAGCTAGGACCCATGCTAACATTTGAAGGCGAAGAAATGATGGGAAAAAGACTCAGATGGGGAAAAATTAGGAATATTTTATGCAGTTCAAGACAAAAGAGTCTTTTCAAAAGGATCAAGTGGTCAATTGTGCCAAATTCTGGGGAGAGATAAGTACAGAAAGAACAGTCATGGCCACTGGAATTGGCAATAAAATGGTCATGTGACCTTAGGAAGTAAGGAAAGAACGAACAATGGAGAGGAAAGAAGGGAGGAAGGGAACCAGTATTTGTGAGAAAGTCAGACCTAATGAACTGAATTAAAAGAACACAAGGTAAATAACTGCAATATAATCTATAAATAATTCCTTCACAACTGTGTGTTAGTGTGTGTCTGTGTGTGTGCATGTATCAAAAGTTCAGCTAAGCTACTCCATGGAATTGCTGCCTTGGCATTCATTTTGTTTGGCCAAAAGGCCTGCATGGACCTTAAAATGACACTAGCCTCCTCATGCAAGTGTATGCCCTAGATAGAGGTCTGCAGAGTCACAATCAAATGTGAGTTCATAATAGGACTTCCCCAAGAGCCCTTGTGATCAACACCCTCCCCTGTATGCCTTATGTTCCACTTAAATAAGACCCCCATGGGACTTACCAAACCTCACTCTTTTGGTTTGAATCAACCAATCTGGCCCTAACCCAGGAACTTCAAAGCACTCTACCCATGGACCCGAATTAAGGCATGTGTCCCAGGTCCTACCTCTGGATATTTCTACATTCAGCCTTGACCTCCCCCATGCAGCCCCTCAAGCCATGCCCTGTACTTTCCCCTGGACCTACGAGTAATAAACTTCTCTAGTTCTATTTCTCTTGCGCTCTGCTGCTGAAGCAAGTCTCACCATCCAGCACCCTGTGCTCCACTTAACAATAATTTAACAAAGTCATAAGTGTGTGGGGGTTTGTGCACAATAACTAGAGTAGAAACCAAGGTAATACCTGGAAAAGAAAAAATCAATCAAAAGAGCTTACTTTTTTTTTTTTTTTTAAATTTTATTTATTTATTTGACAGAGATAGAGACAGGCAGCGAGAGAGGGAACACAAGCAGGGGGAGTGGGAGAGGAAGAAGCAGGCTCATAGCAGAAGAGCCTGATGTGGGGCTCGATCCCAGATCGCCGGGATCACGCCCTGAGCCGAAGGCAGACGCTTAACCGCTGTGCCACCCAGGCGCCCCAAAAGAGCTTACTTTTGAGGGTTCTTTTTAATGTTAGAAGATAACAAAATGTGTTTGTAGATACAAAAAAATTGATATTGCAAAAGGAGACGGAAAATTTCAGGAGAAAATGCATAAATAAGTTGAGAGGAAATGAAATCCAGAGTCCAAGTGGAAGAGCTGGACTTGAAATGAGAACAGGTGAATGTCAACCATTAGGTCAAGAATTAGATTCACTATCAGATGAGTTGGTAGATTTGCAGATACACGGATGACGGAACTCGGGTATGGTAACTATTTTTCTCAATGAATTAATAAGAAGCAAGGTTAGTCATGTGGGAAGTGAGAACTATTGTGGGAGGGCTGTTTGAAGAGAAAAGAAGGTGTAAAACCATTTTGGAAAATAGGAAGCAGAAACGTAATATGATGCCTGGGGATGTTGAGTGCTCATTGGAGAACTGTAGGTATGAATTTAAAATGAGATCAATGATATTTAGCTACTTGCAGGCAGGTGTTGAGATGGGTTGTTACAACCAAGGCTGTAAACCACAATTTTAGGACTGATTTTAGGAGAAAAACAGTATTTTTTCAATAGACAATACGGGGCGGGGGGGGGGGGGTTCTTCTCATTGTGCTGAACACTTTTTTTAATGACAAGGAATGTACAGTATCTGCACCTGTACTTGCTATTCATGTGTGTTATTTTTTAAAATATTAATTGAATATATTTAGGAAAACCAACATCTAAAATACTAAACTGATTGCTCTTGAAGAAAACTTCAATCCCCATAAGCTTCTGTAACTCTCAAAACAACACTGAGTTGTTTTCAGAATTTTAAGCTTTAAAGAAAATGGAGAAAATCCTGGGATAATCACTAACACTTGAGAACAATGTTGTTCAATAAAACTTTCTGCAGTAATGGAAATGTCTTTTTGTTGCTGTTCAATACAGTAGCCACTAGGCACATAGGACTATTGAGCTTTTGAATGTGGCTAATGAGACAGATGAAGTGAATTTTCTATTTCATTTAATTATAATTAACTTACATTTAAATATAAATAGCCTCAGGTAGCTAATGGCTACCCTACTGAAAAATTAAACTATAGAATCACCTATCCATCTCCCATCTACCACTAGGTATTTGCTAGTTATTTTAAAAGCAAAGAGTTTGAATATCCAAAGATCTGCAAAACAGAGTTCCACTGGATCTTTAGTTTGGTTGTTTCAAAACTTCAGGAGGCTTGATAATTACTATACAGGGTTGTATATTCAAAAGACCATAAATACTTGGATGATTCACAAGATTTTCTAGGCTAATTTGAACAACCGGCAATTTTCACATTATAAATTATAGATTCACACTAAAGCCTAATTCTCCACTCCCTCACCCATCTTAAGACTACAAAGTGATACATGCTGAGAACAGACGTCAAGAACTAATACAGAAATATCTGACAAAAAGGCATGAATCAGGTGGACAGCACTGTGATGTACTATGAATGACTTACCCCTCCAAATTATAAATACACAATTTTATATAATTATCTTCTCATTTGGGAATTTTAAGTATTCACTCAAATGTATTAATCTGCCTTATATTTGGCATTAAATTAGTATTTAAATATTAATGCTTCCTTCCAGCTATTAAATTATGTGGAAATTTTATACCATAATAATGCTTAGAAATGCAACCAAAATTAAAACATTAGGTGGACTTACAAATTATCTTCCTTGTTCATATCAATTGTGTAAATGTTTTCATAATGTACATAATGGAATGAAAAGAATTCCTCCCAACAGGTGGTCTACTAAAAGCCAAAATGGCAGAAGTAATCTGTAGTAATATTTGTTATACCAGAAGTCCAGCTAATATCAGTACAAAGGAAATCAGAAAATGAAATGACCTGGAAAAAATTTCATATGCCTTTGCTTCTTTCAAATTAAAAGGATTCTATTTCCCTCATGTGAATATTCCTAAAGTATAAATGAAATTTACTTTTTCATTTATATTTTTAGGTTTTTCTTGTTAAAATCTTTCTTCACTGACAGGTATCTAGTCTCCTACCATAGTATGTTTCGTAAGAGAGCCATACAAATCTTGCCTTTACAAATTTAGAAGATCCCATTTGTTTTCCAGGATCCGTATATAGACATACATTCTTTGGAAATTTTCTAGAAAAGGTCGCTATACAGGCAAAGCATCAAAATTGTGTTTATCAATCTAGTAGTGCAGGGCCTCAGGTTACCTCTGGGAAAACTGCATGACTCCCACAATGCCATATGTCATTCAGGAGTCATAGGTAGAATAAAAATATGGTTCACATGTACTTGTGTTCACATATACTCTTTATTACATGTGTTAATCAGTTCTGTAATTAGTGATATTCAAGTTAGTTTTAAGAGGTACTGAATTTTTTAGTAAATTCTCTCAAATAACAGGTATTAATATTTAAGTTAACATGTGAAGACTTTTTAAATAATTAAAATAGAATCCTTATATTTTAAAAACTTTGGTAAACCAAATGATGTACCACAGATTCCTTCTAAAATGTTAGCACAGCAAATGGGCATTAATGTTAACACCCAGTTTAACACCGTTCTACCTGAATTTTAAAGAAAAAGAGTTATGCTTTGTGTTGTTGTTTCTAGTGAGGAAGCTATGAATTGAAGTCTTGTATATGTAAGTCACTGGAAGAAGATGCCATGTTCAACTAGAGATCTCATCCCAAAGACCAATGATAGGCACAGTGCCAGATGTTAACTTTGCTTTCTGGACTTTGATATAGCCTTTTTCAAGTGCCCCTCCCTAATGCTCTAGTGGCTATAAGGTGACCATACCACTTAACTAATTACTATCTTCAAACAATAAAGTTAAAGCCACCTAGTGAATATCAAGATTTTACTAACAATACCTTTTCATTGGTTATCTCCTGATTCAATGGGAAATTTACTTATGCATCTACAGGTAAATCTGGTTCTCTACATCTTTCTAATTGAAAACTGTATCAAATGTACCCAAGATGTGCAAAGCATTAAGGAAATTGTTCAGTAACAAGTGGTAGCTAATGACTCCATTAACAACAGAAAATAAAGAACAATGCATCTTTAAACTTTAATGTATTGCACACTATCTTAAATTCTCAACAAAAAAAGTTCTACTTTTTCTACTTAATTTAAAAAACCATTATTACAGGCTTTCCAGACAACAAAAACCAATAATTTTGTGAGCCTAAAAACTCCGATGTATGTATATTTATAATATTCTAATAATCTCCACATAATTATAATTCAAACAGGTTTTAAGCTTTTTCCTCAATTTTTAAAATTTGAGTGTAGTTGACACACAATGTTACATTAGTTTCAGGTGTACAACACAGTGTTTTGACAAGTTTATGCATCCTGCTATGCTCACAAGCATACCATCTGTCCTCTTACATCACTATTGGAATAGCATTGACTATATTCCTTAAGCTGCACCTTTTATTCCCATAATTTATTCATTCCATTACTAGAAGCCTATATCTCCTACTCCCCTTACCTTTTTTGCCCAATCCCCCACCCTCCTACCTTCTGGCAACCATCAGTTTATTCTCTGTATTTATAAGTGTGATTCTGCTTTTTTTATTCGTTGTTGTTATTGTCATTGTTTAGATTCCAAAATCATATGGTATTTGTCTTTCTCAGTATGAGTTATTTCACTTAGAATAATACCCTCTAGGTCCATCCATATTGTCTCAAATGGCACCATCTCATCCATTTTTATGGCTGTGCAATATTTATCTGTGTGTGTGTGTGTGTGTACCACATTATCCTTATTCACTCTTTCCTCACATTTGATTACGAAAATTTTCAAATGTACAGGAACATCAATCCATCCACCACTATTTTTACTTAGGTAGAAGTTTCAGACATCAGTACTCTTCACCCTTAGACATTTAAGCATAACACATCATTAACTAAAGTTCAATATTAATGCAAACTTTTCACACAACCAAATGCACAAATCTTAGATGTTACCATTTCGTGAATTTTGACAATACAGTATGATCTTTATTCATTGGCATTTGGATGGCATATAAATCAAAGTGAAAGTTGAAAATAAATAATGCTATGTTATCAATCTGTTATTTTTACTCCTCTGATAATCTAAATGTTCCCATAGAATGTAAAAGTAAATTTACTCTCAACCATTTAACAAACTTATAGGTCACATTTACCATGGAATATCTTAAAAATATATATATAATAACCACAAGAAGTAATCTCAATGTCTAATTATAATTTATATTTTTCTTCAAATGTCACAAATTTAAATTCTAGGAAAATACACCAGAATAAACTTTCTAAGCACAGATACCAGGGTTAATCAAGAATATAGTCTTCTTATATAAGGAGTACATAATATCAATTTAGTAATTCAAGAAAGGACTTTAATTCTTTGATAATTGTCTTCTCTGGTTTTCCAACTCTTAAGAACTAATCCAACTGACAGCGTAACTAAAACTTGAGGGAACAAAGAACTAAGATGGTTTAAAGTGATTGATTCCTGGCCAAACTATTTATTTTTAAACATGACAGGAATTTTTTTTAAATGACCCATTTGTGAATTGAATCAAGCATGATTTATACCTTGCAAAGGGGGTAGGATTTTGTGACTGAAAACAGTGATGAATATTTTAAATTTCAGAAAAAAAAATTATGTGAATTCTTGACTTTCTGCTTTGGCAAGGGTATTTGCTATATGCTGAAGATAGAAGATTACTATTTTGCTTCTTTTTAAAAAGGAACGCACACAGGAATTTCACATTGCACGACTATATAGCCCAAAGGACAAATACTCAGTTTGTCAGCACTGGAGACTTATGACTATTTTGCTGTTTTAATCTGGCACTAGGTTTTTGAAATGTGTAAATCACATTATTGATTTTGATCATCTCCACTCTACCAGGGAGAATGAAACTTAACCACCTGGTTTCAAACTACTTGTTGTACAAGAACCTGAGGTTGTGAGGGCATATAAGTTACTCAACAGAGTATCTCCTCAGGTAAGAACATGATGATTTCCCATCTACCTGAATTCTTAGAGTTTTTTCTTCTGTTACAGGACTAGAAAGCTAGCTGGATCCCATATCTTAGCAATAGGTAAGACTTTTACAGTATTACTTACAAATTAAATATGTATAGAATATTTGTCAGGTACACAGTACTGCTGAACAGGAAAGGGGATATTAAAATGTTTAGTGGCCACATTTTAGGCAGGGTCAAATGCATTCATATAAAAATGTGAAGAAGTCCAAATACATCCAAAAATTGAAGAAGTATAAAGGAATGAAGGTTAAATGCCTTCACAGAAGATTCAGGGATTTCATATTGTATTTATACACGAGTAGTACTTAAAATTGAGCCTAATTTACATCTAATGAAATCTTAAGATGGTAAGAGACTTAGTTCATATTTGAGAGTATAAGCACATTTAAATTAACAAATCTTTAATGACATAGATTTTTTTAAAGCTCCTCTAAAATAGAGCAGATTCTTTTTTTGAAACTATACATATCCTGGGCTATATACCAATCTCTGAACAAAAGTGCTGTATCTCGCTTAACATTACATTCTTGCCCATATGAGCCATGGAAGTGAGGGCAAAGGTGAAGATGGGGGGAAAAAACAACTTCTTGTTTCTTCTTAGTCACTGACCATTACATTAACATCTAAAGCACGTTTTTTTCACAGAAAATCAATTAACATGATAATAAAATAAAATCTCACAAGTATAAGGACTTGGTTCACTCCTAACCAAGTTTTTAACCTTAGGAAAATTATTAATTTGTGCTAGTTAAGCCCAATTTGATTCATCAGTTGGTGGATAAAATGCCCACAGGTTCCACACATATCAGTTATCTCTTTTCAACAGTGCCAGCAGTGCTCCTTTATTTTTGACTTCATAAAGTCAACTAAAGGATTAAATGAAAAGAATTAAACCCACAGTGTGAATCCAGATATGCTGTTGGCAGAATACTTTGCCAGGAGTAGGCAGGATAATGTTCTTAACTAGAAAGCTGGCCTTCCTTTTTTCCCCCAACCTGCTTTTCTGTAGTTAGAATTTAGTGTTAGCTTGTTGCTAGGGCATGTGGTTTCCGTGGACTAGCTGGCCACAGTAACGTGGTTTTTTGTGAGGAACAGTGGGAGGAAATGGGTGGGAGAAGTAGAGAAGGGAAGGAAAAAAAAGGGGGGGAATATGGTTCCAACCAGACAGGGCAAATACTTCCCCATGATTTAGAAACCTTTCACTTTAACCTTGCAATATCTTAGAATTCTCTTATTCTAAGAATCACCTGTTAATTTTTTAAATTAATATTTTGAAATTAAGGCTGCATCTTGTAATTAATATCTACCATCTAATGTAATGGTTTTTTCCCTCAAAACTATTATTTCAATGGTGGTACAGTCAAATTAAAGAACTAGGAGTACTCACATTCTTTACCTTACAGTCTGTCTCAACTCCATGGACTTTACAAACTGCAGTTCTATTACTTTCTTTTACTCTTGTTTCTAGAGGAATTCATATAACCTTTATTTGTGCAGGAAGGAAGCTTTCTGGTCCTCTCTTCACATTCTAGTCTCAGTCCCATACTCAAGCCGGGTACTTTAGCCTCCTTCCCCTACCATCTCCTTACCTGCTCCTCTCAAGAAGGCAGCATCCCATTTTTATTGTTCAGAATCTGACATGCAAGAATATAGATTTTGTAACTGGATTGAGTTAACCTCTCTGAAAGTAAAAACCAGGCCAGGGCATTTCTTTTCCTTAAACACATAAAGGTAATGCCTCTGAGTGTAAAAAAAAAAAAAAAAAAAAAAAAAAACATGGAGAACCTGCTAAGGATGACAGCTGCCTATTCACCATTTGTGCTTTATCATAAGCCACTGCTGGCCCATATGTCTTCAATTAACGGGCAGGCTGCAGAAGGCCTCATTTTAGGCTCAGGAAGAGCTGTCTGCTCTTGATTGAGCTATTGTTAACAAAGTCTTCCATTCTGGGAGATACTGGATGACTGTCAGACATTAATAAATCAAGTATTTTGGTCACCACTTAGCTATCAGCTCTCTGCATCCTAAGTTCTGAAGGAAGAATAGGTAACTCTTAGCCTGGAACTACAACATCCAAAACTACAAAAGTTTGACATCTAGTTGGACTTTTTTTTTTTTTTGCTGCTACTGCAGCCAGAAGAAAGGATTTTATAGACATTTATAGTTCTGGGAAAGAAAAATAGTACTTTTCAGGCTGAATGATGTCTGAAAAACAGTAATGTTACTTCCTTACTAGTAACAACTGTACTGCAAATAACCACATCAATGGGGCAACCTAGGAAGATTTGGAGGAACAATATAGGTCAAATGACATATCCAAATCAACTCTCAACTGTACAAAAGCTGGTTTTACAGCTTAGAGTATCATGTATTAATGCCATTTAAACATCATTTGTGTTTTAAAGTAACAGGTGAGAGGAAGCTGATGACATTTATCACAAATTAGTTCTATGAAAAGGCTGATTCACATGTTATTGTATAATGAAACTACTATAGCACTGTATGTTAATTATATTCGAATATAAATAAATAAACAAATAAATAGTTTTAAAAGGCTGAGTCAAAGAGAAATGACAGGCCTATTAGGTGCACAAAAGAAGAGATGGCAAAAGAGTTCTCTGATATTGTGCACTGCATCTCCAAAAAGACCAGGCATTAGAATTAAATGACCTTTTTTTTTCTCCTTACAAGTCTGGATAACACAATTTATTGCTTGCCAATCCATTATTATAATAGAGATAAATTTAAATTGTCATTTATGCAAATATATAATGCTAACCAAGCAAAGAGGACTATATTTAAACTTAAGGTATTTTCCTGAGTCTGAAAATCTAAAAGGCATTTTTGCCCCTAATATATTCATATGACCATTTAGAGATTTTATAAAAAATAATTTGCGTTATAGACTTCAAGCACATTTGTAAGCTATAGTATCCTTTTTTTGCATTTTTGAAAATTTGTATTATTTGTGGGTCTGTCACTTATTGAATGCTTACTATGTTTCAGTCACTATTCTAAGCCTTTTTCATAGATGGCTTTATATTAACAACTTTACTAGGAAGATGTTATTACCCTCATTTCCAGACAAGTAAACAGGTTCAGAAAGGACAAATACCTTACTAAAGTTCAAATGACTTGTAAGTGGCAAAGCTAGAATTCAAATGCAATTTTGATTCCAAAATCTGTTCTTTCCTGAGAATCTGATGTTAACTTTATGGGAAAAGAGGCATTTTCAAAGATAAGATAAATATTTTTAATTCCGTATTTATAAACTGTGACTACAGAGAGCAGTTGGGTTTCACACAGTCATACAAAGAGCATAGTAGCACTGAATGAGGGGATCACAGTCAGAAAATACTGCCTTTTTGAAATACGTTAATAAGGGATGAAGCACTGCACATTCGATGAAATAAACTTCCTAAAGGCAACAGACATTAACAGCTGTTCAAGTATTGTTAATGTCTCTGTAGGAAAGTATATCACTCCCTCAGTTACCGAGCACATGTGGTGTTCCTGTACTATCTTTCATCTCCTTTACACTGAGAGAGTAAATAAGTATTCTTGGACTTCAACAAGAACAGCCTAACTCTATACTCATAAACATCCTTAACTCATATTCACTACTTAGTAACAAAACTTTTTCTTTTTTTTGTGAATGATAATTTTAATCAGATTGTCTTAAACTAAGAGAGAGATAGCAAAAGTTTTAAAAATATTGAAATCCTGGCTTTTCTTTCTTTTTTTAAAATATTTTTTTATTATATTGTTAGTCACCATACAGTACATCCCTGGTTTTTTATGTAAAGTTCGATGATTCATTAGTTGCGTATAACACCCAGTGCACCATACAATACGTGCCCTCCTTACTACCCATCACCAGCTTATCCCATTCCCCCACCACCCTCCCCTCTGAAGCCCACAGTTTATTTCTCAGAGTCCATAGTCTCTCATGCTTCATTCCACCTTCTGATTACTTTCTTTTCTAAAAATAAAAAATTTTATTTAAGATTTTATTTATTTATATGAGAGAGAGAGAGAGAGCATGAGCAGAGGAGGGGCAGAGGAGAGGGACAAGCAGACCCCCCCACACACACACACAACTGAGAGAAGAGTCCAGGGCTCTATCCAAGGACCCAGAAATCACGACCTGAGCCAAAGTCAGACACTTAACAGACTGAGCCACCAAGGCATCCCAATATAAAAATTTTAAATGTTAATTTCCTGCTAAAAGATTTCAGTGGCCGCGTGCCTGGGTGGTTCAGTTGGTCTTGATTTCGGCTCAGGTCATGACCTCGGGGTTGTGGGATCCAGCCCCATGCTGAGTGTGGAGCCTGCTTGGGATTCTCTCTCCCTCTCCCTCTGCCCCTCCCCACCCCTGTGCTCACTCACGTGCATTCACTCTCTCTCTCTCTCAAATAAATAAATCTTTAAGAAAAAAGAAGATTTCAGTGACTTCCCATTGTACTTACAAATCCAAAAAGTTGAAAGCTTTCTACAAGGATTTACATGATCTACAAACTATGTACCAATCTCTCCTTCCCGAGCCAGGCTTCAGCCCTACTAGTCTTTCCTTTTGTTGCCTTCTGGACTCAGAGCTTTTGATCCAGCCTTGTCTTCTCCTTTACCAGAAATGTTTCACCCCTAAGTCTTTACCTAGCAAACATCTATTTAGCATCAAGTCTCTGTTTTCCAGTTAATGCTAAATTTCCTTGATCCTTGATAATTCCTTGGAAACTGTGATAAAAGCTTAATAATCCTTGTTTTCACTTTCACAACATCCCACACTTTTCCTTCTCAGAGCCTACAAGACCAGAAGGAGAAGATGTAATCAGGCTTTCAGCTAGTTGAAAGAGTTGCTCCAATAAAGTAACAAATACTTTAATCTCCTTACTCTGTAAATTATCTTGAAAGGCTTAACCTGCACAGGAGTTTTGGGCCTATTAATTCAAATTCCCACAATATTACTGGTTGCATACATTTCAGATGAAAATATGTTCATTTTGTTTAATTTTCATTTTATTTAATTGGGTTGGCCACTGTCCTTATCAAAGAAAAAAATTTCTTTCCGAGTAAATGCCTTTGGTCCTCTAATTTTTTACTCAATATGATTTTTTGTGAGAATTATTAGTCAAAAGATTTCACATTATCAGTGGTAAAAGGAGATATTCAATATTATAAGATATAGTGACTAATATTATTTGTTGAAAGGAGGAAATTACTCATGGAAAAAATGGCATTTGCCAGAAGTGACAGCTTGTCAAATTGTCAATATGTTTAAAGAAAATATTCCTATAAAAAGGAAGTCATGAGGAACAACAGCAGCAAAACAGGAATCATTTTTGAAAGTCAAATTTTTCAGTGCCCTCAGACAGATGGAACTCAACTCTCCCATTTAAAAAGTAATCTCAAATTTAAAATATGCACACATTTTACTAAACATGGGTAACAAACTCAAGAAAAGAAGAATCTAAGTGAAAAAAATACATCTTTAACAGTTAAGTCAGTTCTGGAGATGGATGGTGGTGATGATTTCACAACATTGTGAGTACACTTAATGTCATAAAACGGTACAAATGGCAAATTTTAAGTTCTATACGTCACACTGCAATTAAAAAAAAAAACTCAATAACTCCTTATTATCATCATGTATCTATCTGGAAATGCACAGGCAGAGCTTTCCAAGCTACGTGCAGTGTATCCGAAATTCTAGACTGATAAGGCATTAGATAACAAGTACTGCCTTCATCTTTGAAAAGTCTCCAGCAACAACTTTGCTTAGGCTTCCTTTTCACCCCTGCTAAGAATCACTATTCTGAGCCATCATTACAGCCCCGCATTACTATAATCTAAGAGCTACTTGGTCTCAATAAATTTCATGTAGGCACTAGGCTTAAACTGAAGTAAAATTCAAAACTTAAAATAGTGTTGACCTCAAACTGTTACAAATCATGTATCATATCACAAAGGATTTAATCTGATTTCAAGATAAAGCAAATGGGAATCTCCAAAATTATGATTTATATTGAAAAAGATGCTAAATGAGTTGTTAACATTTTTCCTTGCTACAATATCATCAAAGAAAATTGGCTCCATGAAGCTGATTTTACTTTAAAGACACAGTAGAAACACAGCTTTTATATTATCTTTTCTGGATGAAGAAACAAAGCACATGTCACTAATAATGCATCCTGCCTCAGGCAAAGAAGAAAGTCTTGTTCAAGTTAAAATACATTCTGATGAGGTTATGATCTTAGCCTTGTGTTTCAATACTGAAGTACTGGCATTCTATACAACAAAAAATAATGGTGTTTATCAGAGAAGACTTAAGAAAAAGGAGTTTTTCAGTAAGGAAAACAACCTTGGTAACCAAATATAATGCTTACACACTGCGAATTGAACAATGATGATAAACATGGTTAGTGGACCTGAGGACGCAGTACATACACTGGGAACCACTTAAAGAAAAATTATCCCAGATATAAATTACACTTTTATTTTTTTTAAATGATTGTATTTATTTATTTGACAGCACAAGCAGAGGGAGCAGCAGGCAGAGGGAGAAGCAGGCTCCCCACTGAGCAAGGAACCTGACATGGGGCTTGATCCCAGGACCCTGGGATCATGACCTGAGCCGAAGGCATACGTTCAACTGACTGAGTCACCCAGGTGCCCCAGACCTAAGTTATAATTAATAAAAGTTAGCTTAAAAAGATAAAAGATAGCTTAAAAACAGAACAACACAGGTTAAAAATATAGTGATCTGGCTCCTAAATATCAAACAAGATGGATCAAAAAAAGAGTTAACTATATGAGATTATGTCTTCATTGTCTTGATCTGGGTAGACACTTTACAGATCATCACATTGTACACTTTAAATATATGCAATTATATTTGTGAATTATTCCTCAATAAAGTCAAAAATATAGAAAATAGAAATATTAAACTATAGATGCACATGAATCAAACAAGTTTCTAATAATGGAGGTTGTACATATGAATAAGAAATGTGTTCACACACTGTGGTCCATGGAATATACTATGTAAAGTCACATCTATAAAATATTTTTGTAATAATGTCACAATTCTGTTATATCTAAGGACCATTATTTCAGTGAAAGAACATATTCACCACATGAGCTGTATTTAATAAACATCCTAAAGGCTAATGAAAGAAGTTTCTAAGGGTGCTACTATTGTATGTGAATAAGTGCAGTGTTATTTCTTTTAAGGATGTGTTTGCAACACTGTTATGTGGAAACAGTATGTGTAGAATCACATGAATGAAAGATGTTTTTAATAATTGTACAGTTTTCATACATCCGAATACGGTTTTCCAATAAAAGAATATTTTCTCTAAAAAAACCCACTATATCCTCTTGAGTTGTACTTAACATTTTCATTCTACTGATAAGTAACTGATTTCATTTAGTTCCTTATTAACTGCTTGAAATTAATAACTATCTGTATTCTCCTTTTCTTTTTCATTGTTCTTAAGTTATGCTAGTTTTAATATCACTACACAAGTTGAAAAAATATATTGACCAACAGATGTTTAGAATGTATCACTCTAATCCTATTGTTGACTGCTTACAGTGTGCTGTTGAATTGATATTACCACCTACTGTCTTACTTAATCATCACAAACTTATAAAAGAGTCAATATTCTTTTACGGATGAGGAAGTGATACTGAGAGGCGTGGTTTAACGAAAAAGAGCACAAGCCCTGGTAAACATTGTTTAGTAAGTCTCCACTGTTTATTAGCTGAGTTACCTCATCTATCAAACAGTGACAAAGGTAGTAATTTATTTCCAATGTTGCCAGGAAAATTAAATAACCCACATATGTGAAACATTTGCAACAGTGCTAGTGGTATTATAGGCATTCAAAAAATACTATTTTTAAGCTACTCATCTAAGGAAGCATCTCTAGCACTGGAGCCAGGATGCAAAGGAAAGTCTGCTGGACTTTGAATTCTGAGGGTTTACAATTACAGTAGATTGCCTACACTTTCACTAACTCTTACTGAAACAATAAAATACCAGACAGCTTAAAAAAAAAAAGGAACAAGAATCTACATTTTTCACTGTAAAGCTTAGATCTTCATATGTCTTTAGTTCATATGCCTAAATTTGTGACAAATGAGAGAACAGTCTACTTGTTAAGTGATTAACTTTTAGTAATGAAAAGTTCATGATGTGAATATTTTCAAATAATATATGGAGAATATTTTTGCAGAGCTAACATATGTTTGCTGGTAGGCACCAACACTAAAAACATCCATATCAATCTTCTTTGTTTAGCTGGAGTTAAATAATAATATCCAGTGTTTGCATAATGTTTTATAGTTTCGAAATGTTCAAATAACAACTTGTGATATAGCTGATATAGGTATTTCTATCCCTATTAAGGAGAAGAATACATGAAGGCTCTAACATTAACCTGGAAGTCTGAAGTCACATAGTGAGATTCTGAAGCAATTATTCCAGATTTTACTTACCAAAAGTTCTCCTTGATAAGTAATAACACACAAAGTTGGTGGAATTATTTAAGACTATTGGAAAAGTAGGTGAGTTTAACAATACCAAGACTTCCGATCATCTAAATTATTCAATGGTAGATAGCCATCAACACTTTACATTTAACGATTTATGACTACATTTCATGATATCTGCACTGTATTTTCTTTTTTCTTATGTTCATTTTCTAAGTTTTATGAAGGTAGGGACCATGTTTACACCACTCAACTTTATGTGCTGAACCAGCAGAGTGCCAAAGTATTTGCCATCACCCCACTGAGTTTCCAAGTTCTTCACTCAGCATATTAAAAAAGGTAGGGGCGCCTGGGTGGCAGAGTTGGTTAAGCATGGGACTCTTGGTTTTGCCTCAGCTCCTGATCTCAGGATCATGAAATGGAGCCCTGTGATAGGCTTTGTGCAGAGTCTACTTAAGTTTCTCTCCTCCCTCTCCTTTTGCCCCTCCCCCTTATGCACACATGTTTGCGCACTCTCTCTCTCAAATAAATAAATCTTTTAAAAAATGTGGAAACATTTCTATTTTTTACTGTCTGATCTCTGAAAATCAAATCATTCAAATTACCCAATTATTTTTCATTTTGGACTATTCTGGGTATAAAAAAGGAAAGTAATATTGTCTAAGTTCTTTAGTATATATCACATTAGAGTATTAGGAACAATTATAATAACAATAACATTACAAATGCTCATGAAAGTATGTAAAATTCGTTTTCATAAAACACAACTGTTAAATTATTTATCACTATATTATAGATGAAGAAACTGAAGCCACATGGCTTAACTAGAACTATACTGTGCCACTTCATCCCATTTTCCCTAAGTTGTATGATAGGAAGAAATATCCCCACTTTTCTATGCCAGTAGTGATACTGTCTTTACCAAATTCCCTAACAAGTCCTTTTTATTCTATATTCAGATCATCATTAGGCATTACACAAACATATAAATATTTGTAGAAAATGTACAGAAGCTCTAAAGGAAAAGCCTTCCAATGTGGTAAGCAATTAGAGAGTTGTATGAGGCCTGGGTCCTACAGGAAAGCAGAGGAGGCCAATATTGGGTGGGAGATGTCTAAGACTACAATTAGGCATATCCTTTCCAAATGGCCAAGGGAAATTCCAATACAGAATCCACGGGATGGGGGCGCCTGGGTGGCACAGCAGTTAGGCATCTGCCTTCAGCTCAGGGCGTGATCCCGGCATTATGGGATCGAGCCCCACATCAGGCTCCTCCGCTGTGGGCCTGCTTCTTCCTCTCCCACTCCCCCTGCTTGTGTTCCCTCTCTCGCTGGCTGTCTCTATCTCTGTCGAATAAATAAATAAAATCTTTAAAAAAAAAAAAAAAGAATCCACGGGATGCACATGCACCCCAGTGGGCTTTCTTAGGGGATGCTAGGTAATAAGTAAGACAAAAGAATGAACTTCATGCAGCCACACCACAACAAGGAAGGACCCCACCTTCTGGGCCAGCTGTCTGAACAGTCAGAGGACTTTCCTGGCAGTGTTCCACAAGAAGCCAGATCAAACCGGACAGACCCAAGATGGCAGATGCCATGACAGGAAACCCTTGACCAAATTAGGAAGAAAAGGCACTGAAAACCCTGCTTCCTGCCCCAAGTAACAAACAATCCACCCACTAAGTTAAAAACCCCTGAACCAATTCTGTTGGGGCACTTGAGCCTCTCAAGCTGTCTGCTCACCCCTCTTTTGAATATACTCTATAAACTCAGATAGCTCATGCTTTCTGGTCTCTTGTCTGAATTCTTTCCTGCCAGAAGACTAAGGACTGAGTCTGTACTTCTCAAGGTGGTAACACTATCAATTTGAACAAATAAACCATGCTTTCACTGAAAATGAAATATCTTTCAAAGGAATCAAACTGTTAAGCATGAGGTTATGGGATACAATATAAAATTATATGTGTAATTCAAAAATGGAAATATTCAGTGTAGACTGGTCAGAGCCAATACTCTAGAGCTACAGGTCAAGCAATTACAAGGATAGACAAAATCATCACACATGTTCCTTTCTCATACTTTCATTTTCTCCATTCTGATGTGAAATAATCACCTCCAACATACTCAATGATTTATGATTTTAATATACTACAGAACTATCCTTACACTCAATTTTCATTTATTAAGTCCCTTTTCTCATCTTCCTGGATCATTACATTGCTCATCAGGACCTCCCAATGGAAGAAAAAGAAACCCAGAATATCAAAATTGGCATCTTGTAAAAAGCTATTTTTAAAGGCTTTCAGTTATCTGTCATCACAAAAGAAAAAAAAAATCTGAGGAAATAAATAAAATACAAATAAAAATGAGAAGTTTACTTTTTTTCCTTCAAGTTTTTATTTACATTCCAGTTAGTTAACATACAGTATAATATTAATTTCAGGTGTAGAATTTACAAGTTTACTTTTAATATAAAATGAATAAAATAACCATAAGACCTTTTTTAACGGAAACATTCTGGATAACAAAACCACCATAACCTTTTACTGACAATTATTTTTTCAACTCTACCTACAAAGGAAAAATTCAGAAGGTTGGGGTTTAATGCCCTTCATGAATCATCCTATAGCTGTTACTAATCTAACGAAACAAAAATTTAGCAAGGTAAGTTTTTATATACATTCAGGTTTAGTTTATATATAAAAACTTGATAAGAAAATTGCCTAGTTCCAACTTCAGTATCACTCTAGAACTTTGCCTCAAAATTACAACCACTTACTGAATATCCTTAAGTTTAACTTCTCAAACACAACATATACATACACACACGTGTAATTATATATATGCACATTACTATATTGTGTGTGTGTATGTGTGTATGTATACATATAATTTCTATCAGTTACCCTAGCATCTCATCCTAAAATGGCATAATGGAGCCCGCATAAAATTCGGAATCAAATCCAAACTCTGACAATCCCTAACTGTGTGACTTTAGGCAGATTTTGTAACCTCTGAAAGCCTATCTTCCATAATAGTTAAAATGGAAGAATAATACTGAATTGCCACACAGATTATAAAGAGTGTGTGCAGTGTCTACTAGAGTATAAAACAAAAGCAAATTCTGAAGGGGAAATTTGTTATCTTAATCTTGTTATTCCTCCCCAAACATGCTCTTCCTCTTGACTTGTCTATTCTTGAGTAATGTCATTACCATTCACTATCTCCCTTGGCTGGAAACCTTGACATTATCTCGGATAATCCCATCCCATACCAAATCAAAGTGCTATGAATTCTCGGTATATATCATGAATCCATTCCCAATGCCACAATCTCGTTTCATGGTTGCCATATCATCTTCAAGGTGAACTGCCTTAGGTACTCTGATAGACT
This sequence comes from Ursus arctos, assembly GCF_023065955.2. Lineage (NCBI taxonomy): Eukaryota > Metazoa > Chordata > Mammalia > Carnivora > Ursidae > Ursus > Ursus arctos. Next base: position 23,603,285 of record NC_079873.1, on the reverse strand, counting down.
ACTTCCCTCCAGTCTTCCTACCCCTCAAAGCTTTCTACACATACAATGTGACATGAGCTCTACTTTCCTTTTATCAATCTAATGCTGTAAATTCTTCTTGGCCCCCTACTTGCCTAGAAAAAAATTTAAATGAACAAAAATCCCCGAAATAAGTCAAAGTCCATAATAATTTGAATCTAATACAGTTCCTAATCTCATTTTTCATCTCTTTCTTTAGTCTTACAAAAAAATGTTTGAGTGGATAGTATGCTCAGAGTACTGTTCCTGGCCATAGGAATACATATGTGAACTCTACTGATGCCCCATACCCATAGGCAGATTTCTTTCCAGGGATAATTAACACCATTAAACAACTAATCTTTAATTCTAGATGTGATATGTACTAGGCAGAAGTTAGGTATAGTTTAGGCCCTAACCTTCTCTGAGAATATGGAAATGCTTCATTGAGGGAGTAGTATCTGAACTAAAATTTAAACATGAATAAAACAGAGGGGGGATGATGGAACGAAGAGTAATTCTATCAGAGAAAACAGCACAGCATGTGAGACCCACAAACCATATGCTTCAAGCCTACTAATTTACTGATGTATACAAAATCTGTATTTTTCTGCTCCCAAAATTTGTGCATATTTTATCACCTGGATTATTGACCATACTGAAGACAATGATATGTGACCCTAATCACTTCCAGAAAAAAGTGTGTTTTTGAAGTAAAATACTTTGCTGAAAAATATTTTTTAACCACCTAAGCAAAAGACAACTTAATTTCATAATATGCACTAGGGTAGTAAACTGAAAAATCAAGTTGTACTGTAGTAGAAATATTAATGATTCATGGGATTCTTCTTCTGCTAAGAAGCTTCTACTTCATTTCAAATATTCATCACCTAGTTTTAGTACAACATTCATTCAATTCAAAATCCATTTGCATTTCCTTTGCTAAAAAAGTAATCACCCATTAGTATTCTGTACTGACTTTAGGAAATTGTTGGTGTAGAACTGTGTCAAGAGAATGAGCATCAGTAAGTAACTTTGATATCTCAAATTGCTTTGAGAAAGACATTTTTAATACCATCAGATACCCTTTCCCAATGAATTCTGCAACATTTATCAAAATAAAACTGTATTTTCCATTGCCAAGATGACAAAAACAAGACAGATTATGTTTAAAAACAAGAGTATACGTGTTTTTTTTAATGTAGCCACACTCAATCTATTAACCATCGGACAGTGATGAATTAGGGTTACACAAAAGCACACTTAAGCGGCAACCATTATCTACATTACTCATCTATCTTAGAATTTCCAGGGTCAGGCAGTTTTACAAAGACAAGTGAAGTATACAAGATTTATTCAAAAAGCTTTCAAAAAATATTTTCACTTTTTAAATGAAAATCATTACTTTTTTAAATGAGAGAATAGTGCTTAACTTAACAGTGATGATTATTTCTGCCCTTTTGAAACTCTTTCTCTCCTGCCTCTACGAAACAGTACTCTAAATCCTTTGTATGTAAATATCTCCATTCCTCTTTCTATATATGCAGTAGAAACTTAATAAATATTTGTTGACCTATAAAGTAAGAGCAGTGAAAATGATCCTAAGAGCCCATATATTACTAACATCAAACATTTTTTTGTTGTTTTTTTGGTTTGTTTTTTTTTTGGGGGGGGGGGTTGAAATCCTAACAAGAACCCTAAGGGATATATGTTCAGACTGGTTGAGAAAGGCAAAAAGTGTCAGTGATTCTTAGATCAAAAGAAGAAATCCCTTGAAGGAGAGGAGATTTGGAGTTTTTGAGAGAAAGGCTTCTTTTCAGGTCAGAGAGCCAAGAGAATTATGCTCAAATAAAAGCATTCTGAATGGTCTTTCTAAATGATTACTGTGTTACCCAGACATTCTCAGACTTCACAGAATTAAGAGATAATTATGAGTATTTATTTGTTTTAAATAAGAACATCTCTTTGTGGCTGACACAGAGTTGACAGAACTGAGGATACAAGCCTGGTTAAAATACAATACTCTAAATTTTTCAGGTTGTCACAACAATAAAGGATTTTAAAATATAGTCACACAAAACAAATCCAGACAGAGTTGATATACGTTTCCAAAAAAAAAAAAAAATCATACTTTTGGGGCACCTGGGTGGCTCAGTCATTAAGTGTCTGCCTTTGGCTCAGGTCATGATCCCAGGGTCCTGGGATCAAGCCCCATGTCGGGCTCCTTGCTCAGTGGGAGCCTGCTTCTCCCTCTCCCACTCCCCCTGCTTGTGTTTCCTCTGTCGCTATATCTCTGTCAAACAAATAAAATCCTTTTTTTAAAAAATCATACTTTTATTTTGAGAATTCAACACCAAAGTTCTGTTACATCTTTGAGGAAAAACAGATTGAGGACTTTGGTGAGTTTGCAAGTTTGTGAAGAGAAATGAATCAGTTTTCATTATAACCAGAGAAAACTTCCCTAAAAACAAAAGGCTGTTACTGATATACATCACAGTATTTTAAGAAAATCCTTTACACTTAAAAACAAAGAGCTGTTTTTTTTAATAAAATATAAGCATGAATGATAAGGAAAAATTATCAATCATTTAAAAATGTTATTGGATAGTAAAATTTTTCAGAAATTCATTACCTCCCTAAAAGGTTTGATTCAATTTCTGAATAAAGATCAGAATCAAGTTAGAAACAATGTTTAAAATACTGAAACATTCCTAAAGGGAAAAAAAGGTGGTAAAATGAAACTCTAAAGAGTATAAAACTGACAGAGATTGGCTAAAAACTATCAGGAAGCAATTCCATGTGAATATTTTCATGTTTCTATGTGGATAGGGCTTTGTGAGAAAGGAAAATTGTAAGTTCAAGAGAGAACCCACTACAAAGACCTGCATACATCTCCCCTGCAGTCATTAATTTGTATTCCAAGCAATAGTTAGCCTAAGGATTTTCTTTTACCTCCTGTCCCCAAAGAACAAATGTAATAAGTAGAACATAGTTATAACGTTAATCCTACTGTATAAATAGTTTCTTTAAGTGCGAATGGTCTAAATACGCCAATTAAAAGAGACTGTCAGAAGAGAGGGAAAAAAAAGATGACGACGACCCAACTACATGTTGTTTACAATAAACACACTTTAAACATAAAGACTTAGATAGATTACAAGGAATGGAGAATAACATACTATGTCAATACTATTGTTCATAATTTTAATTTTTTATTTAAATTCAATTTAGTTAATATATAGTATATTATTAGTTTCAGGGGTATAATTTGGTGATTCATCAGCACTAACATTTTAAAAACATGTAACAGCTCTATTAACTTCAGATAAAGTAGATTCAGAACAAGAAAATTATCAGGAATAAAAAAGGACATCACATAAATGATAAAAAGAATAAATTCTCCAACACATATCAATTCTAAACATCTATGCACCTAACAGGAAAATGTCAAAATATAAGAGGTAAAAACTGATAGAACTGAAAGGAGAAATAAACAAATCCACTTTTGAAGTTAATCATTTCATTTCAATAATTGATAAAGCAAACAGAAAATCAGTAAGGGAAAGTTGACCTGAATAGCACCATCAATTAACTTGAACTATTTGACGTTTACAGAATACTTCCTCAAACAAGAGAATACATATTCTTCTCAAGCTCACATGAAGTATTCACTAATATAAACCACATTCTGGCCCATGAAACACTCCTAAACAATTTTTTAAAAAACAGAAATCTTATGGACTGTATTTTCATATGACAATGGAATTGAACTACAAACCAGTAACAAAAAGTCAGCACTGAAACATCCAAGTATTTGAAAATTAAACAACACACTTTTAAATATATCATGGGTCAAAAAGAAGTCTTGAGAAATTTTTAAATATTTTCAAATAAATGAAAATGCAACTTATCAAAACTTATGGGCTGCAGCAAAAGCAGCTATGCTTAGAGGGAAATTTACAGCACTAGGTACATGTACTGAAAAGGAGAAAGATCTAAAAACTGATGACCGAAGCTTCTACCCCAGGAAAATACACTAATTTATACCTAAAGCAATAAAATTTAGAGCAGAGATCAATGAAAATGGAAAACAGAAAAAAAAAATCAGTAACACCAAAAGCTGCTTCTTTGAAAACATCAATAAAATTGATAAACTACTAGCCAGCCAACAAAGAAAACACAAGAGAAGACACCAGTTGCCATACACAAAAAAATGAAATATGGTTTATAACTACTAATCCCACAGACACAGTGATAATAAAGGAATACAGTAATTACATGCCCAATAATCTAATAAATTATTTGAAGTGGATCAATTCCTTGAAAGACACAAAGTACCAAAATTCATACAAGGGGAAATAGTCAGAATAGGTCTATATCTATTTTAAAAACTTAATTATTAATAACCTTCCAATAACAAAAGCACAAGGTACTGATGGTTTCAGCAGTGAATTCCACCAAACATTTAAGGAAGAAATGTTACAAATTCTCCAATCTATCAGAAAACAGAAGCAAAGGGAATATTTTCTAACTCATTCCATGAAACCAACATTAATACCAAAAGCGGATAGACATTACAACAAAGAAAAACTATACATCAATATCTCTCATAATATATATGTCAAAATCTTGAATGAACTAGTAGCAAATCTAATCCAACAATGCATGAAAATAATATACTATGAACAAGAGAGATTTATTCCAGACATGCAGTACTATTTCAGCATTTAAAAATCAATGGAGTCCCACCACATCAAAAAGCTAAAAAGAAAAATCATATGATTGCATTAGGTGACAAAGAAAAAACATTTGACAAAATGCAAAAACTCTTCCATGACAAAAAAACCTCAGCAAATTTGGAATAGAAGGGGTCTTCCTCAACATGATAAGGAACAGCTACAAAAAATCTGCAGCTAACATCTTAGTTAATGGTGAGAAAATGGGTACTTTCCTCAAAGCACAATCAAGGCTATTTTCAGAACTAAAGTTGATACTTGCAACAGAAGAAAAATAATTGACTCATTTCATTCTCTGAACTGTTCCATTTTAGTTTCTCTTTCCAGGTTTAAACAACTCTATCAAACAAAATAAATATTAATCTGATTTTGGGTGACTATATAAGACTTACAATGTAAGCTTCAGAGCACAGTGAGACCATTTGTCTTAGTCTTTCGCTATGTACCACTTACCAAATAAAAAAATTAACAAATTGAAAGACCACAGATCATAATTTATTTACTGGTTTAAATCAAATTCTTCATCTAAATAGATGCCACAAATATTTTAAGCATAATTTATTTTTCTAAAAATATTCTGGTAGGTGGGAATATAACTAGTATTTTATCTATTTCCAAAGTGTCGTTTGCCTATAATATGCAATTTGGATTTCAGAATTTATAGTAGCATAGGAATTATAAATCTTTTTTAGAGAGGAAGGGGGAGGAGTGGGAGAAGGAGAGACAGAATCTTAAGCAGGCTTCACACCCAGGGCCCAAACCAGGGCTCGATCCCACAACTCTAAGATCACAATCCAAGCGGAAATCAAGACTTAGATGCTTAACTGAGTCACCCAAACCCCCCGGAATTGTCAATATTCTTAAAAAAAATACATATTTTGGTAGTTGTTACAGAAATGCACATTTTTTCAAAATATTCTAATTCACAAGTACAAAAGGTAGACAATGAAATTAATTCTCAATCTACCCTTCAATTCCCATGCCAAGTGTAGGAAAATCATTGTTAAAAATTTGGTAGATTTTCTACACAAGTATGTACATTACTTCCAAACTAGAGATTAGTGATGTTAATTATAATGTCAAGAAAGTGATACTTGGTTAATGATTTTTAAAGATCTAGTGAAACCTATTAAATTTCAGTAATAAATCAAATGGGTTTATCTCCAAAACTATAGAAGAAAAACGTAATGGGAGAGAAATGATCTGAAAATAAATGTAAGAAAAAAAAACAAACTTCAAAGAAGTAATATATACTTCAAAGGAAATCAAAACAGAATCTTAAGGCAATGCACTATGAAAGTCCCTATTTGTACAATTACTGCATTCCTTAGAAACAACTTTAATTCCCCAAATTACAAAATATGATTTACTTAAATGATAAATATTAAAAGTCTGATTTGAATGTATGCATACATGTTGAAACGCTGTGGCAAAACTAAAATATTAGATTCCTAATGTATATATTATTTATTTCCATATTAGATATATGTTAAGTATGTACAAATATACATTTATTTTCTTTTTTTCCCCTCCTATAAATCTCCTGGATTTAATGCGAAGAATAACACAGTGGGCTTAAATCTTGTATTGTGTCAGCCTTTTGAGAATTAGATCTGGTGATAAAATGTTAATTAAAGGAAATCAGAGATTTGTAGAAATAGAGCTATAATAATCTTATAGTTTTAACAAACACCCTCATTTTATAAACTAGAAAACTGCAGTTAAGAACTGCGACTTTCCAAAGAACATAGAAACCTCAAAAGCAACTTCTCTTATGTAAATATTTAAATTTTCACTCATTTCTAAAGCTAAGAATGTGGTAATGATTTCAGTACTCTACCAGTTATAAAGCTAAGGCCTGTCAGATTCACAGCCACCTTCCTACTCAGTGACACAGGGGCTGACTCTGATACTAGAAGCTCAAATAAACACCCACTGTGAGAACCACAGCTAGAATGAACAGCAATAATTCTGAACCCCAAACAAAGTGTTATGTACACTATTCCAAGTAAAAATGCTGGAAATTATTATTGGGAATTCCAGAGCAAATTTCCTGGCATTTTTCTATCTAAATATCTTATAAACAGCGTGGTACTGGGGCTTACCTGTGCTCAATTCACTTCATATTTTTTATGATTATTAAATGAATTTTTATAAATCTCTTCAATTAGTGCTAGATATATAATAATAGCATAAGTACTAGCTATTATTATTGCTGTGATGATGATTATGATGATGATTGAATTTGACAGCAAGATAGTAAATTCTATTACTCTGCATCATCAATGGAACTTTGCAGAAAGAGGGTAACTACAGGTCTATTTTGTGTGTGTGAGAGAAAGAAGGAAACATATAATCTTGTATACATTTATATCTTAATTTTCTTCATGAATTTCTTAAATACAAAAAACCACAGAAGTGTAATTTTTGAAATTCTTATGTATGCATTATATTGACATCTTATATGTTACTGAGAAAATATATTTATTTAAGTAACTCATAATAAATACCAATGTTAAGATATTTGATTAGGCTTTGTCATATCCACTTCCAATAACAAAATCTATTATATAACATATAAACATAACTTATTTTATTTGATTAAGCCATTGTCATATACATTAAGGGAGAAGAAAAAGTGCATGCTTAAGGAAAGAAAGCAAAGAAAGTAATTTTGTCTAGACCTTCTTAAACACCACATACAGAAGGAATAAGGGCTTTAAGAAACTTTGTTAGGTGCCAATGACAATCTCCTTGTATTACAAGTTTCAGAGTGAACCTGACCTGGCTACTGGGTATTTAACCTTAAAGAAATATCGCTATTTTCTCTTATTCATGAAATATATATACTGGGGAATTGCTAGAGGTTAAGTTATGAGTAATAAAAGTGCTCCCTACCCTCTATTTTTCTTAAGCCTTGAAGGGTAGATTAAACGTACACTATTACCAACTTATTAAATGATACAGAGAAGACAGTGGTGTAAATTGTTATTTACTAGACATTCTCCACATGGATAACTCACAATGAAAATCAGTCAGAGTAAGGAAAGAACTATGATTATTTGGAGGATTCTTTAACTTCTCTCTGTGGGAAACCCATCGGTTGAGGATGAGGAATCGAATTTCTGAGTTCTCTGAGAAGTGGGGAGGCAGCAGAAATCCCAATGACCACTCGTAGCAAAAAGAGAGAGTGTCATGATATGAAAAAATTAAAGGCGAGGTGGTTTAATCTAGACAGAAAAAAAGACATGAATGTGGAAGTTCTTAGCAAGGATTTCTGGGGAACTTTTGGCAAGTCATGATGTACATTTTTTTGGTATACATTACATTACTCTTCAAGATTACTGGAAGCAATCATTTTTTGAATGTTGTTCTGTATAGTGTTGTGGCCATGTGGAGCCATGGCTTATACCTGGATTATATATAAATTAACCCAAAGTACTTTCAACCAACTGAGCCACCCAGACACCCAAGTACCAATGGTATACTGATAACAGTTTACATTCCTGGTTTTATGGGTTTACTTATACAGTTTGCTGCTAAACAAAATCATTGACTCATAGTAGTGAGACTGTAAATGCCCTTATTGCAGATTTTAAAAATTTAAAAGTAATCTATGCACAGTGTATGGAAGGCCTAAAGTTACAAAGGATGTGAATGTTACATATCTCAGCAATATAAAAAATAATATGACTAAGACAGTTGACTGGAGACAGAGTAAATTGTAAGTTTCGGAATTGAAGTAAAATCCACCTTCGATACAATTTAAAGGCCAATGTTTTCAACCAAAACAAAACTGTAACAGAATGAGCTAGTAATTTATTTTAAAAAGGAGTGGTTATCTCTGAATTATGGACAAAGGAGAATAAGGAGGGGAAATGTTTTTCCCTTTTATTTTAAACACATTTGTTTTCTTTGATATTCTAGTTGCGGGTGGCAGCATAGTAACAATTAATTATTTTATGTTTCAAGTATATAGATTTGTAATGCAACATCTATATATACTACAAAATGATCATTATCACAAGTCTAGGTATCATTCATCACCACAGAGTTGATCTTCTTCACCCATTTTCTCATCCCCTACTTCCTTCACCTCTGGTCACTACTAGTCTCTTCTCTATGCGTTTTTGTGTTATTTTTGTTTGTTTGTTTTAATTTCACATGAGTAAAATCATACGGTATTTGTCTTTCTTTTTCTGACTTCCCTTAGCATAGTACCCTCAAGATCTGTCCATCTTGTCACAAATGGCAAGATTTCATTCTTTTTTATGGCTGAGTAGTATTTCATTGTATAAAGGTACCACATCCTCTTTATCCATTTATTTGTCACTGGACGCATAGGTTGTTTCTATGTCTTGGCTACTGTAAACAATGCTGCAATAAACATTGGAGTAGACATACCTTTTCAAATTAGTATTTTCAGAGTTTTCAGATAAATACCTAGAAGTGAAATTAGCTGGATCATAAGGCAATTCTTATCTTAGTTTTTTAAGGATGTTTATACTGTGTTCATAGTGTTTATACCAATTTACAATACTGCCAACAGTGTACATATGAAGGGTCCCTTTTTTCCATATATTCCCCAACACTTACCATTTTTTGTTTTTTGGATAATAGCCACTCTGACCGATGTTAGATGATAGATCATTATGGTTGTGATTTGCATTCCCCTAATAATTAGTGATGTTGAACATCTTTTCATGTGCCTGTTGGTCACATCTATATGTCTTCTTTGGAGAAATGTCTACTCAAATCTTTTGCTCATTTTTTAATCAGGTTGTTTGGGTTTTCTTGTTTTTGAGTAGTTGGAGTTCCTTTTGTATTTTAGGTATTAACATCTTATTGAATATGTGGTATGCAAATATCTTCTTCTATTCACTAGGTTGTCTTTTCATTTTGATTACAGCTTTCTTTGCTTTGCTGAAGGTTTTAGTTTGATCTACTCACATTTTTAAGTTTTGGTTTTGTTTCACTTTCCTTTGGATTCAGATACACAAAGAAGTCACTAAAACTGATGTCAAGGAGTATGCCACCTATGTTTTCTTCTATGAATGTTATGGTTTTAGGTATTACATTCAAGTCCTTAATCCATTTTAGGTTAATCTGGTATGGTGTGTAAGGTAATGGTCTAGTTTGATCCCTTTAATGTGCCCTTTAGCTTTCCCAACAGTGTTAAAGGGACTGTTCTTTCTCCATAATATATTCTGGGCTCCTATGCTGTAGATTAATTATACATATATGTGTGGGTTTATTTATGGGCTCTCTGTTCTCTTTTATTGACTTGTATGTCTGTTTTTGTGTCAATACCAAATGTTATGATTACTACAATCATCATGTAATGTCTTTGTATTTTATCACAGTCCTTGTTTTAAAGTCTATTTTTTCTGATGTGAATATAGTGTCTTCAGCTTTCTTTTCATTTCCATTTATGTGGAATATTTTATTCTATCCCTTCACTTTCAGGCTATATATATCCTTATTTCCAAAGTGAGTCCCTTATACACAGCATATAGATGGGTCTTGTTTTTTAATCTATTCATGCTATGTCTTTTGACTGGCAAATGTAGTCTGTTTACTTTTAAAGTAATTTTTGATAAGTATATAGTTGTTGCCATTTTGTTAACTTTTTCTCTGGCTGTTTCTGTACTTCTTCTCAGTCCTTTCTTCTCTTTCCTCCCTTGTGGTTTGATGGCTTTCTTTAGTGTTACGTTTAGTTTCCTGTCTCATTTTCTTGTGGGTGTTCACTATACTTTTTTCTCTCTGGTTTTAATGAGGTTCACATAAAATGTCCTATGTAAATATTATTCTAAGTTAATAGCAACTTAATTTTAAACACATTGCAAAACTTTACCTTTTTACTCTCCTCCCCTCACATTTTATATATTTGATGACACACTTTAAATCTTGTTATGCTTTTATTGAAATTTTACTTGATTTTACTACTTTTTTCTTTTAAACTTTATGCTTGCTTTATAAGTGATCGATCTACTACCTCTGTTATATATTTACCTTTTCTAGTGGATTTTTACTTTGTTTTACTATTACTTAGTGTAATTTTTCTTCTGATTAAAGAAATTCCTTTCACATTTCTTACAGGGCCAGTTTAGTGCCAAGTTTAGTTTTTCCTTATCTGTAAAGCTATTAATTTGTTCTTCAATTCTGAATGACAGCCTTGCTGAGTAGAGAATCCTTTCATTTTTTTTTCTTTCAGCACTTTGAACATATCATGCTGCTCCACTGTGGCCTGTGAAATATCTGTTCAAAAATTTGCTGATAGCCTTGTGGGATTTCTCCTGTATATAAAAGTTTTGTCTTGTTGCTTTTAGGATTCTGTCTTTACTGTTCATTTTAGCATTTTAATTACAATATGTCTTGGGTGGATCTCTTTGGATTCATGTTACTTGGAATTGTCTCAGGTTCTTGGACCTGGATGTCTGATTCCTCTTCTAGGTTAGGGAATTTTTTCAGCCATTATTTTTTCAAATAATTTTTTTGACCCTTTCTCCCTTCTCCCTCTGATATTCCTATAATATGAATGTTATCCCATCTTTTGTTGTTGTAGAATTCCCTTCAGGTGTCTTCACCTTCTTAAAATACATTTTTTTTCATTTTGTTGCTGTGTCTGGGTGAGTTCCACAGCTTTGTCTTTCAGCTCACTAGTTTTTCTAGTTTATCCATTCTGTTGAACCCCTCTAGTTTATTTTTCAGTTCAGTTTTAACTTTTTTGGTACTTTTTAATATTTTGTCTCTTTGTTCAAGCTCTCATTGAGTTCTTCAATTCTTCTCCCAAGTTTGGTGAGCATCTTTATGACCATTACTTTGAACTGTTTATCAGGTAGTTTATCTCTCTTTTGTTTAGTTCTTTTACTGTAGGTTTGCCTTGTTCTTTGGCTTGGAACATAATTTTCTATCTCCTCATTTTGCCTAATTCCCTGTGTGTGTGTGTGTGTGTGGTTGGTTGGTTTTATCTATTAGGTAAGTTGGCTGCTTCCCTCCATTTTCTTATGTAGATGTCCTATGGGGCCCAGAATCACAATCTACCCTGTTACCAGAGCCAGGTGCTCAGAGAGTGTCTCTTATGTGTGCTGTGTGTACCTTCCTGTTGTGGCAAGGCTGTAGCTGTGGTGCCTTGATGGGTGGGGGTTGGCCCGTGGCCTGAATTTGAAGTGTGTCTAGCATTGCTGAGACATGTTGGTGGCAAAGCTTGCCTTCAGACTGGATGCAGGTACCTCTCAGACTGCTGTAGCATGTTGGTGGGTGGGTCACTCAGCTGGCACACCCACTTTTGCTAGCAGGTTAGAGGGAGAACTCCCAAATGCCACTCACTAGTGTTGGTATTTATAAGGTAGATTCATATCACAAAATAGCCTTCCACCATTATTTCAATGTGCAGGGAGAATTCTTGCCGTTTCTTGTCTCTTTGCCAGATACTTAAAAGTAAGTAAATGGGTCTACTTTATCATCTCTGTGTTTTTCAAAATGATGTTTTTATACTGGTTTCTGTTCAAGTGAGTCTGTGCACAAGCCGTTCAGGAGCAGACTGTCCATTCTCTACAGTTTCAATAGTTTTTCTGAACATATTCCTTTTTGATTTTTAAAGCCCCTTGTTTTGGGGGTTCATCTCCCCTACTAAAGATTTAAGGGTTGGGGTGGCTGATGTGGAGCTTGAATCCCCTGCTCCTTAGGGTAAAGTTGCTTACTTTTGATATCCCTCTTGATTGTTATTGATCACAACTGGGATGTGTCTCCCTCCCCCAAGGGGAGTTCATGTCTCTGCTTCTTTCCCTTCTTGGTGTCCTCTTACCCTTTCATGAAAATGTTTTCCTTCAATTTTCAGGTCCCTTTCAGAGAAAATCATTCCACGTGTAGTTTAGATTTGTTTTGTCTGTGGGTGGAGGTAAGTTCAGGATTTTGCTCTGCCACCATCTTGAACCCAACTGTCCCCATGAACTTTGTTTAAAGAAAAATTAAACTTCAGGGTTAATATATTTTGGCTTCCCCATCCCAAATAGAAAAATTTCAAGAATTTGGCATAATTTCTTTAAATGGTAATGTGCTAGAAATTTGAAATAAAATATTTTAATTTACTGTTATTAGTTTATTTAAAAATACTTTCCATTTCTCCTGCCATTTAAGGTCAAGTTGTGGTTTAGGTTTAGAGTATGGTACCATTATTTATTTAGAATCTATTTGAATTGATTTTTCTGCTATTTGTCAATGCTGTTAAATCTGAACAATTATTACAGAAAATAATTTGCTCATTTTTTATAGAAGCTTAAAGGAAAAGGAATCCTTGTATCAAATCAGTGCTCATTAACACTTTTGTGAGAATCTATTGCCTTGGAATTTGTGAAAAAGAAAAACGCTCTTAGGATGTTAACATCAGATGGCATATCCGAGTAGAACTGGTTTCTGAGTGCATGAAGAGACAAATGTAAAAATGCAAATTTCATTGTTCTTTCCCTTACCTTCTAATCTCTCTAAATAACAGAACAATTTGTTGTCTGGTGCTTAAGTCTTTGACACTTAGCAGCAAATCTAACCTGCATGAGTGCGTTTAAACTCATGTATATACTAATGTGACTTTAGAATTGGGCTTTAATGCATTTCATTATTTCTAACTTTGAATGGTGCAACTGAAAATTGTAAGAGTCTAATGAAGGTAAAATGAGTAATCAAACAGTGGACCATAGTTTATTTATGAAATCTTCATGATTTCTTCTAAATGAAGTTAAAAAAAAGAGGTAATTTGTGTATTTACATGCTTAATCTGAACACTAACATAGAACCATGTTCTAGGCACTATTTAATAGATATCAACTGGTTTTATACCACAGAATGAAATTAGGTGAAAATAAGTAATACTATAATTTTAATAAAATTAAATTTAATTTTACATGGTTTTACTGTTAATTTTTTTTAATTAAGCCTCATGTCACTATAAATAGCATTAATATGTGACTGATTTAAATATTTGACAGCAATTGTTTTGAAAAGCAATAGAAGTATATATTTAAAATGTGTGTGTGTGTGTGTGTGTGCGCACGCGCGTGTGTATCGGTACTTGAAGGGAAATGTTTTTAGAATCAGGATCCAAAAGAACTTTAATTTTTTTTAAAGATTTTATGTATCTGAGAGAGCAGAGAAAGAGAGAGTGACTGGGTGTGTACCAGTGCAGGGAGGGGCAGAGGGAGAAGCAGACTCCCCCTAAGCAGGGAGCCCAATGCAGGGCTCAATCCCAGGACCCTGGGATCACGAACTGAGCTGAAGGCAGACACCCAACCAACTGAGCCACCTAGGTGCCCTAGAACTTTCAATTTTTACATGACTCTTTACCTCAAGTTAATAACCACCTGACACTGTTTTCTTGAATCTCAGCTCATCTTCATTACTTCTTGAGTAAAATTAACCAACTAAAAATTTTAATTAGAAGACTAGATAATAGATAGTAGACAAAAGACAAGCAGGTGTTGTGAGTGATAATTTTGAGAAACGTTTCCATAACTTTTTTTTAAAGATTTTATTTATTTATGTGACAGAGATAGAGACAGCCAGCGAGAGAGGGAACACAAGCAGGGGGAGTGGCAGAGGAAGAAGCAGGCTCATAGTGGAAGAGCCCGATGTGGGGCTCAATCCCCTCATGCCGGGATCACGCCCTGAGCTGAAGGCAGACACTTAACTGCTGTGCCACCCAGGCGCCCCACGTTTCCATAACTTAACACCAAAAAGGCTAACAAACATAAAAATTAAAAGGCAAGGAAAGAGACATGGAAAATAAATAAAGAGGTCCAATATTTACCCAGTAGTTATTTATGAAAATGAACAGAAACAACACAGGAGAGAAAATAATTAGATATTTCTTTAAATTCCTCAATAAAGAAAACCAAGAACTTCCAAACAAATTATTGACTTGATAAAGATTAAAAGAAAATACTAAGGATAAATTCAAAACTTAAACAGAAAAAAATTAATCTGGAAAATATCAAAAATATTGAGCAACTTTTTAAGAGAACAAAGTGAAGAAAATAAAAGTCTCCATGAAGAAACAGGAGTTAATTATCTCATCACTAATCTTGGACCGAAGAAGACTGGGGAAGCCCTGGGGAAAGTCATAAGAATCGCTAATTTTATACCCAGAGTTCATGATTTATCCCAAGTATCAATTATTAAGGCTAAAGTACTATTTTCACAGGGAAGGACTTAGGGAATTTAATACCCAAAGAATCATGAGGTTGAGTTTTACCAGAAAATAACAACTGCAGTAATAAATACAGATTATATGCATTAATATGAAAAACAATGTTTTATCTAGCATTTATAGAATATATTGAGATGTCAGTATTATACACTATTATAGCAATAAAAGATAATTTTGCTAAAACATATTTGTAGGCTGACTGAACATTCATCATAACACAAGGCAGTTTATTTCATGTTTATCTGCATAAACTCTAAAGCCATACTGCCAAACTACTGGATTCAAGTAGTAGTACCACTTACAAGTTTTACGACCTCAGGTTAGTTTCTCTCTGCATCAGATTTCACAGCTAAGAAAGGAACCTGGCATGTACTACATGGTATAAACGAGTTTGTTGCCAAGGTGGCTGTTATCATTATTTTTACCTCTGACAGGTGTAAAACATTTTATAATAAATTGTAAAACTGGGAAGAAAAAATTTTTAAATGAGTTTGAAACTTAATTTCTGTATCATATTAAGTTTTAATAAGTTTTTGTGTCAATAAAAATACTCAAAATAATTATGAACTTGTACAGTTTGGGGAGCATATTTGATAATAAGGTTCATACTATTCTCCCAACAAACCAATTTTCTCTGGATACCATGTGAGCCAAGCCTCACTGCTGCATCTCCAATATTAGATTCTCAGTAGATGATGAGTGGGTAAATAAAGAAATCCTAGTAGCTGTTGATTAGAAAATATATAGTATACTAGTGTGGCAACTATTCCTTGTACTGTAAAAGGGATCCAGTATATTTATAAAGCGATATAGCAAAGTCAATATTCTTGAACTAAGTTAGTATTTATCCACTCTTTTCACTAACAGATTACTGGTTGCCACTTTTAAGAAAGCAAGAGAGAGGGCCACCTGGGTGGATCAAGTGGTTACATGTCTGCCTTCAGCTCAAGTCATGATCTCAGGGTCCTGGGATGTAGAATTGCTTAGGGCTCCCTGCTCAGCAGGGAGTCTGCTTCTCCCTCTCCCTCTGCTCCTCCCCTCCCCTTTGCTCTTCCTCCTGCCTTGCACCCTCTCTCTCTCTCTCAAATAAAAAAAAAATCTTAAAAAAAAAAGAGACAGTAAACTGAAATAGCCATTAAAAAGATGTGGTAAAACTGGCTGTTCAAATGATTCTAAATTAAAAATTCAAATCTTGCCTCAAATGATCAGAAATATAATTTCAAAGAGAAGGCAAAGTGCAACAACCAATATTTAAAAGTGAAAAGAGGCCACAGTTAAATATCCATTTCTCTAAAATCTCTTAATTCTTAGATCATATAAAACTACAGAAATGCTATGTACTTGGATTCCTTTAATTAAGCCGCCTTACAGAAATACCTTACACAACCAGAAATGAGTATGATGTTCACAGACTTTATCAAAGATTAGTATCACAAGTAGTCATTATCATAGGCTGAATAATGTCCCCCCACTTCCCCAAGAAAGATAGGCCTATGTCCTAATTCCTGAAATTGGTATGTTAGTTTACATGACAAAGGGGAATTAAGGTACCAGATGGAATTAAGATTACCCATAAAGTCAATTTTAATTGGGAGATTACCCTGGAATAGGAAGGTAAATCCAATATAATCACAGTGGTCCATAAAAAGAGAAAAGGGAGACAGAAGAGAACCAATACAAATGGCAGAGTGATAAGGACTAGGCTGGTGTTGCAGGCTTTGAAGATGGAAGAAAAAGACAAGAAGACAAAGTATGCAGGCAAACTCCAGAAACCATAAAAGACACAGAAACAGATTCTCCCTTAAGCCTGGAGAAAGAACTCAGCCTTCTGATAACCTGATTTTAGCCCAGCAAGACCTATTTTGGTCTTTGGATGTCCAGAACTGTAAGATGATAAACTTGTGATGTTTTAGGCTACACAATCTGTTGCCTTCATTTATAGCAGCAATTGGAAACTAATACAGATTTTGGTAAATGAAAGTGGGATTCTGATTTAATAAATACCTAAAAATCCGGAAATGGGCCATGGGCAGAAGCTAGAAGAATTTTATGGACCATAACAGAAAAAAAGTCTGCCATCTGATATTTTTTAAACATTGCTTCTTATTAGTCAATTCAAAATCATTAAACTTTAAGAAATAGATTTTCTCTCTCCTAAAAAGCTAGTACACTTTATCTGTACATATTAAGAGCTATTAAGTTTTCCTTTTTACCATGTTTGCCAAAGAGCTCATAGTTTAATTTTTATTCACCTAGAGTAGCCATCTTTAGCCTTGATTTTGTATAAAAACTATGTTCTCTTTCCTTTAGACAGGGTTTGTTTTATCCTTAATTTAATGGCCCTATTATACTTGGTCATTTATACGTAAATCACAAAAAAATCTTTTCTGGAAATAGGAAGGTGGGAAAACTAACACATTCAGCACCTACACTCTGTTCCAGAAACAAAGTCATTAAAATGTCTATGGAGAACAGCTATTATTCTCAGTCTATAAAAGAGAAAGCCTCTAGAAAGGCCCAGTACCTTTCCAGTGATTGCCCAATCCAAGGTATTTGCACCAGGACTGCCTGCCTTCCATTAAGAGCTCTTACTGAAATCACACAAACCACCCAGTGCTGCTGAAGATGAAACTTGGAGGTTAACCGCTAATCAAGGAAAACTCTATTTCCCCTTTCTCAGCCCAGAATTACTCATTGTCATTTGAAGATTTTCTCTCTTACTAATTACCATGTAGAAATTTTCAGATTTAAAGGTGAAAGATTCCCAGATATTTCTGAAATTAGAAGAGTATTCAGTCTCTAGCCAACCTTTAACCCACTTCACTGAGACTTGCCACCTACACAATGAGCCATCAACAAGCCAGACCCCTAACCACAGTTGGTAAGTGTAAGAGTTGAACACCTGGTCCCAATGGAGCTAACCAGTGATCTTTGCTGGGAATTAAAAACCATATTACAGGACTTGAAATCAATAGCATAAAATTATTCCCTATTATTTTCCTTATTGCTTCGAGCATTTGAAAATCTTAAATATAATGAATCACTTTTTAAAACTAAATCTAAGATATTAAGTAAAATAAATTGTTCTATATTGAAAATTATCTATTTCTCTGTTCAAACTCAATTGTACTTAATATTGACCCAAAAATATGGTTACAGATATTTTATTGAGAAACAAATTGGTAATAAACGGCTCTGAAATCAAACACACCATTTAGCGATGCATGATCAAAAACAATTTATCTTAAAAAATGCCTAGAAGTTTCAAGTCCTATTCAATTCAAGACTATGGACAAGTGTTTACACATCAAAGAACTTAAATATGTTAAGTGCAAGAGATATTTAAGCTAGGGTGTTTGTTCCAAACTGAATGAGGATTCCATGGCTTTTTAAGATTTTATCTATGTTCCCTTATCATTTACCATTAAAGTTTAGCAACCAAACAAAGCAAACAAAAAAGGCAAGTTCTCTTCAAATACCTATCAGAATTTATAGAGAGTAGGAGGAAAAAAACCACATCCACAACTAAATTCAAGTAGTATGGCATTGGAAATGGATTCCCAGTATACTTCGTCATATTTAAGAAAATACAGAGGATTTATATCAGTGACAAGGGAGCATAATAGATGATGATAAAAAAAGAAAAACTTTTAGGGGTGCCTGGGTGGCTCAGTGAAGCATCTGACTGTGGCTAGGTTAGTGATCTCAGGGTCCTGGGATCTGGTGCCCACACTCAGCAGGGAGTTAGGTTCTCCCTCTCCCTCTCCTTATGCCTTCCCCCCATTCGGGAGGCAGGTGTGCTCTCTCGAAATCTTAACCAAAAAACAAAACAAAACAAAAAACTTACAGTAATTAAGTGTCTAACCTAAGAAAAAATTCAGACATCACGAGATACTGTATATGCCCTATGGGAAAGTTTCCTTACAATGCTTCCTTTAGGAACGTGAACAAAGAGGGTGAATCTATGAGGAAGGTAAGAGAAACTGAAGCCAAGTATGAAAAGCCCATGAAGAAATTAGTGCAATTTTTTGGGAGATGGTTTCTCCCTTAGGCAATCTGATTAGTAACTTGAAAGACGCTGAAAAGAGGAAATAAGGGAAAAATAGTATTTTCAGGAAAAGAAAACAGTGCTGCATTCCAAATAGTACCAACTAGCTAATTAATGTAGATGCAGATACTGTGCCAAAAATGCTCAAATATTTTAGTGTTAATGTTAAAAATTCTGTTCCTCGTATCACTCAAACATTTATTCACCTTAAAGCTTGTAGATGTGCAATCTTCAATATATATTCTCATTTGAATATAGTTTTGCCTTATCATCTATGAAATATCAGAACTTAAAATAATATGCTTTTTATGCAAATGCAAATATACATTCTAATATATAGGCAAAAAGTAAACCCTAATAATATATTAGCATTATACTAATAGTATAGGAAAATAATATAGTACTTAGTATCATATTATTTAACCTAGAAAAAGTCAGACACTGCCTTTTTCTTTAAATCAAAAATCTTCAAGTTAATAGAAATAACTTTTTTTAAACCTAAATGTCTTAATGTACATATAACATATAAGAAAGGCACTGTGCATACACGGTTGTTGCTCCTTACAAAATATGATTGAATTTGTCAAATGGTAAACTGAAGATTGTTTGGGAAACAGGTAATAAAGAGCTGTATTTGTTAACTGTTGTCAGTTCCAGTCTCCTATCTATGACAACATAATCACTATCCCATAAAATTCATGTCTGAAAAAAAGGAAAACCAGGTTTTTGCACAATGGACAACATACATGAATATCCATGACTTGCATCTGTAGTATCACCAAACCTCCTATCTCCACAACTCCAACGCTGTTTCTTCGTTCATAATGGAACATTGCAGAAAGACTATACGCTCTCACTGTGTTGTACTCGCTTTGCCAATTTAACATGTGCTGTTTTACATACTTAATGCCCTCTTATTATAACAAGACCATACGTGGCATGGCAATCACAGGTAATTAGTACCAGATACACTTCTCACATATTGTTTTTTTTTTCCGACTATTAAGGGTAAGGTGGAGTAAGAGCCAGATGGCCAGAAACTTTGGGGTTAAGGTGCTAACCAGCTAACTGATAAGCTTTTGAGAAATATCACTAGGATTAACTTGTTTTTGTTTTTCACCAGTGTGGCCAATTAAAATGACACAACTCATTAGACAAGATCTTTAGGCACAACAAACCAAGTCACTTCATCATGACTGAGACCAGAACCTCACCAGCAATCGGCTACCTGTTTTGCCGGTCTTCTGCCTCACACATCACTATTCGATACTGATATTCTTACTTTTCCTATTTAATATATTACCTCCAAATTAAGTAGAATTGAGATAAACAGCACCTTACTATTGAATCAGCACAATATTTACTTAATTTTAAATTAGTAATTCAAAGGCAACAGGAAACTGATATATGCTCCATATTAAATACAACAATTTTTTTCCTTTCTGATAATAAACTTATTGTAATAGTCCTGAAAGTAATTAAAATAATTAGAATATTACTCAACTTGGGTTTCTTACCACATTCTTCCAATTTCCTGGAAAGGCAATCATTTGATAATAAATAGAATTTTACAGTGGAGTATCATACGTGACTTAAAATGAAGAAACTGGAGCTATACTTAATAGCTTGAACAAATTTCCAAGTACACAGGGCCAAACCAAAGCATGATGCAGAATATATATTTTTATCATACCATTTATAGAAAATTAAAAACTGTAAAACACTACATACTGCTTAGGGATATACAGCTGTATTTTTTAAAAATAATAAAAAATGCATAGAATGATCAACACCAATTTTGGGACAATAACTATCTCTGGGAGAGGAGAGACAATCCAGGAAGGGACAGAGGGAAGGGAATTTGACTGTTTTGCAATACTTTATTACTGAAGCTGAGTGATAACTAGAAATGTGCTTAAGTATGCCCTAAATATTGCATGATCAATTATTCAAAACCTAGTGTTTTGAAGTTGTATCCTTCAAACTAAACAAGCTGATCATTACAATTCAACCCATGCTACTCCTCACTGATAAAACTTTATTAAGGATCTATATAAATATTTGTTGACTAAGTAAATTCACACAAATTTAAAATCTTTGCTAAAATTTGACAGAATAGTAAAAGATCAAAAGAACTTTAGAATTCTTTATTTTTATTTTTTTAAGTTTATAGTATTTTACTTATTTATTTTTATAATATTTTTTATTATATTATGTTAGTCACCATAGAGTACATCCCTGGTTTTTGATGTAAAGTTCCATGATTCATTAGTTGTGTATAACACCCAGCGCACCATGCAATACGTGCCCTCCTTACTACCCATCACCAGCCTATCCCATTCCCCCACCCCCCTCCCCTCTGAAGCCCGCAGTTTGTTTCTCAGAGTCCATAGTCTCTCATGTTTCATTCCCCCTTCTGATTACCCCCCCTTTCTTTATCCCTTTCTTCTCCTACCGATCTTCCTAGTTCTTATGTTCCATAGATGAGAGAAACCATATGATAATTGTCTTTCTCTGCTTGACTTATTTCACTTAGCATTATCTCATCCAATGCTGTCCATGTTGCAGCAAATGTTGAGAAATCGTTCTTTTTGATAGCTGAGTAATATTCCATTGTATATATGGACCACATCTTCTTAGAATTCTTTTTTAAAATCCCATACATATTAGAGACATTTTCTCAGAGAAGCTCTTATCAAAGCAGCATTATTTTATTCAAGGGTCAACTGTAAGGTTACAATTAAAAACAAATATTTAAATTTTTAAACCTTTTAAAATTAGGAAAGTGACTCTTTTATCTACTCAACAGCAGAAATATCGAACTTTTATCTTAAAATGACTCTAAGAGCCAAACAAATAACACAAATGAGTCAGTCAAACAACAGTTAATATGGGGTGAAGAGACCAGGGAAAGGTAGAAAACTTGTTTTTTTTTCCTTCATCCTCATTGGGACTATAAGGAAAAATTGTTAAAATCCTTGAAATATGCAAAAAAAGTTTACTGGGTAAGCTCTTACTGTACTCTTCTCAGTTATACCTGCTTTTCATTATCTTTTTTTTTTAACATACAGTGTTTTATTAGTTTCAGGTGTATAATATAGTGATTCAACAACTGCATCCCAGTGCTCATCAGGACAAGTGCACTCCTTAATCCCCATCACCTGTTTAAGCATCCTTCCACCACCCACCCCTCTGGAAACCATCAGTTTCTTCTCTATAATCAATAGCCTGTTGACTTGTCTCTCTGACTTTTTCCCTTTGCTCGACTGTTCTTGTTTCTTAAATTCCACATATGAGTGAAATCATATGGTATTTGATTTTCTCTATTTCACTTGGCATAATACTCTCTAGCTCCAACCATGTTGTTGTAAATGGCAAAATTTCTTTTTTTATGGTCGAATAATATTCCACTGCATGTATGTATGTATGTATGTATGTATGTATGTATGTATGTATGTATATAAATAGAGAGAGAGAGCGCGCGCGCAGTCTTTTAGGTTTTCTATATATAGTATGTCACCTGACATACCATAATAGTGAAAGTTTTATTTCTTCCTTACAGATATGAATGCCTTTTATTTCTTTTTGTGTTATGACTGCTATGGCTAGGACTTCCAGTACTATCTTGAATAAAAGTAGTAACAGTACACGTCCTTGTCTAGTTCCTGACTTTAGGGAAAAAGCTCATAGTTTTGTCCCAGTGAGGATGATGTTAGCTGTGGGTTTTTCATACATGGCCTCTATTATGTTGAGACATGTTCCCTCTAAACCTATTTTATTGAAGGTTTATATCTATGAATGGATGTTGTACTTTCTCAGAGGCTATTTCTGCATCAACTAAAACGATCGTATGGTTCTTATCCTTTCTCTTATTGATGTGATATATCACATTAATTTGCAAATGTTGTACCACCTTTGCAATCCATAAATAAATTCCACTTGATCATGAATGATTTTTTAATGTGCTGAATTTAGTTTGCTAGTATTTGGTCAGGATTTGTACATCTACGTTCATGAGAGATACTGACCTATAGTTTTCGTTTTCCCTGAAGTCTTTTTTTTTTTTAAAGAATTCGTTTTTATTTGGTAAGCAGTATTTAAATTTAGACACAATACTCCTTCTGTTAGCTAAAAAGAGCTCCAAACAGTGTCATCAATCTTCAGTATATGTTAACGAATGCTGTTTTACATGTAGGTGTCAAAATGCCTAATATGAAAATAAAATCAAACCATTTAATATATCTTTCTGTAACAACATGAATAAAAATACCTGGAAAAACTATGAAATTACATTTAACAGGAAGAAATCCTTTTTTTCTGGGGGAGGGGGGAGCAGAGAAACACCCTCATGGAATTTTGGACAACATATTTAAGCCATTTATGTCAACATATCTATTTTAAGGTTATGTATCTTCTAGCTGACTACTGTCAAATTTGGCAGACAGGATTATATAAAATCATATTAGTATCTTGGTTAAAGTAATTTTTCATTATAGTTAATAAAATGCCCATAATATTTTGAATTTAGAATAATAGTATTAGTACAATACACTGACCACTAGATGGAGACAAGCCCTCCTAACTTCATCTATGATTTTTTTTAAATTAATGCCAGTATAATTAGCATACAGTGTTATATTAGTGTCAGGTGTACACTATAATGATTCAACAATTCTATACATTACTCAGGGTTCATCACAGTAAGTGAATCCCCTTCACCTACTTCACTCATATCCTACCCACCTTTATCTGGTTTTGATACCCAGGTAATGCTGACCTCACAGAATGTATCTGCAAGTTTTCATTCCTTTTCTATTTTTTGGAATAATTTAAGAAGCAAAGGTATTAACTGTTCTTTAAATATTTGGTAGAATTCCCCCAGGAAGCCATCTGGCCCTGGACTTTTGTTTGTTGGACGTTGTTTGATTACCGACTCAATTTCTTTGCTGGTTATCTATCTGTTCCCATTTTCTATTTCCTCCTGTTTCAGTTTTGGTAGTTTATATTTTCCAGGAATTAATGCATTTCTTCTAGGTTGTCCAATTTGTTGGCATATAGGTTTTCATAATATTCTCTTATGATTGTATTTCTGTGGTGTTGGTTGTTATTTCCCCACTCTCATTTGTGATTCCTCTCTTCTTTTTGATAAGTCTAGCTAGAGGTTTAACAATTTTATCGATTTTCTCTTTCAAAGAACCAGCTCCTGGTTTCTTCGATCCATTGTATTGTCTTTTTGGTTTTTAGTCTCTATTTCATTTATTTCTGCCCTTACCATTAATTCCTTCCTTCTGCTGGCTTTAGGCTTCATTTGTTTTTCTTTTTCCAGCTCCTTTAGGCATAAGGTTAGGTTGTTTATATGAGATTTTTGTTTCTTGAGGTAGGCCTATATTGGCATAAATCTCCCTCTTAGAATCACTTTTGCTGCATCCCAAACATTCTGGACCATCGTGGGGTTTTGTTTGTTTGTTTTTTAATGTATACTGGGCTTTCTTTTTCTTCTTTCTTCTTTTTCTTTTTTTCTTTCTCTTTCTTTTTTCTTCTTTCTTTCATGTTCAGTTAGCCAGCATATAGTACACATCATAAGTTTTTGTTGTAGTGTTCATGTTTTCATTTTCATTCGTTTCCATGTACTTTTTCATTTCTTCTTTTAAGTCCTGAGTCAACCCATTCATCGTTTAGTAGAATGTAATTTAGCCTCCCTGTATTTGTGGTCTTTCCAGATTTTTTCTGGTGGTTAACATCTAGTTTCACAGTGTTGTCATCAGAAAAGTTGGACGGTGTGACTTCAATCTTCTTGAATTTTTTGAAGCTGGTTTGGGGGGCCTAACATCTATTCTGGAGCGTGTTCTGTGTGCACTTCGAAAAAATGTGTATTCTGTTGTTTTAGGATTAAATGTTCTGAATATATCGTTAAAGCCATCTGGTCCAGTGTGTCCCTCAAAGTCGTTTCCTTGTTGATTTGCTGTTTAAATGATCTGTCCATTGGTGTAAGTGGGGTATTAAAGTCTCCTACTATTATTGTATTATTATCAGTTAGTTCACGTTTGTTATTATCTATTTTGTGTGTTTGGGTGCTCCTGTGAGGTAGATTAGTATTCATAACTGTTATATCGTTGTGTTGGATTGTCCCCCTTATTATTATAGTTCCTTTCTTTCTCTCTTGTTACAGTCTTTGTTTTAATGACCATTTTGTTCGGTATAAGTATGGCTACTCCAGCTTTCTTTTGACACCCATTTGTGTGACAGATGTTTCTCCAGCTACTCGCTTTCAATTTGCAGGTGTCTTCAGGTCACAAATGAGTCTCTTGTACACAGCATATAGATGAGTCTTGGTTTTTTATCCATTCTGTCACCCTATGTCTTTTGATTAGAGCTTTTAATCCAGTTTCCTTCAAAGTAATTTTGTATAGATGCGCATTTATTGTTATTTCATGATTTGTTTTGTGGTGTTCAAGATGTTCTCTGATCCTTTCTTGTCTCTCATGGTTTGCTGATTTTCTTTAGTGATATATTTAAATTTCTTTCTCTTTATTCTTCATATGCTTTTTAGTGGTTTTTGATGTACTGTTAACATTAGGTTTGCATATAACCTGTCTGCATATAGCAGTCTGTATTAAGTTGATGGTCATTTGCCCAAAGTTTGAACCCATTCTTTACTCCTCTTTCCCCGTGTTTTAGGTATATGTTGTCATATTTTTCCTCCTTTTATTTTATTTATTTATTGTGAGTTCAGTGACTGATTTTTTACAGAAATACTCATTTTCACTGCTTTTGTGTTTTTTTACCTTTAAACTGTCACTTTTGGTCTCTCCTTTCCAATCAATGAGTATCCTCTAATATTTCTTGCAGGGCTTGTGTAGTGGTCAGAGAGTCTTTTAGTTTTTGTTTGTCTGGGAATTTCTTTATCTCTCCTGAATGATATCCTTGCTGGAAAGAGTATTCCAGATTTTTCCCATTCAGCACTTTGAATATATCATGCTAGTCATTTCTGGCTTGCAAAGTTTCTGCTGAAAACCCCCCTGCTAGCTTTATGGGTTTTCCCTTGTCTGTCACCGTCTTCTCTTGTTTGGCTTCTTTTAAAATTTTTTATCACTATAGTTTGCTAACTTAATTACAATGTGTCTTGGTGTGGATCTGCTTTTGTTGATCTTGTTGGAGGTTCTCTGTGCCTCCTAGATCTGGGTATCTGTTTCCTTCCCCAGACTGAGGAAGTTTTGAGGTATTATTTCTCCCAATAAATTTTCTGCCCCCTTTTCTCACTCTTCTTCTTCTGGGGTTCCTATAATATCAATGTTATGTTTGATGGAGTCACTGAGTTCCCGAAGTCTATTTTCATTTTGCATAATTCTTTTTACTCTCTTTTGTTCAGCTTGATTACTTTCTTTTACTCTCTCTTCTAGGTCATTAATTCCTTACTCTGCTTCTTGCGTGCTTTTCATTATCTTTAAGTTATTTTACCACTCTAAGTTGTAGACAACTGATTATAATGCAAATGATTCTTGTCCACAGAACTATAAATGAACAGCACCTCCTGGAGTTGCATCTGATTACTACATTGTGCATAGTGAGGAATTTGTAAATTCATTTCTGAGTTCATAATTGGCTTTATCTGGGGGTTTTTTGTTTTGTTTTGTTGATTTTAAATAGTTGTAACATACTTCTGGTTTCCTCAATTATTAGTGAGCAAAATAAAATCTTTAATCCTATGTTCTTTTTACATTCATGAGAGTCTTGATTTTACCTTTTTTAAAAATTATTCTTTTTAATGGAATCTATACATGAATTGGCAGATAAATCACATTAGGAAAACTCCACACAAGAATTTTGGAGAGGTTTATCAAAATGTTACAAGTGTGAAATACCTATACTTTATCAAATAACTGATAACATTGCATCTTGTGTCCTTATCTTCCATTCACCTCCAGTCTGCATAATGAAATAATAATGTATATTTTATAGTCAGTCATAACAAGCTACATCAAACAATGCATGTTTATTAGTAAGCAATGCCAAAATTTAAAAGCATGATTATAAAAGCAGGAGATTGGTCAAAACAATCTTAAAAAATACTTTCTAATAAAGATATTCTGGGATTATGTGGTATTGCTCCTTGCATGGTTTGTGAAACAGAGGAATAAGATAGTCTAGGCCCATTTATCTCCAGAATAAGACTGTCAAGGTTAATAATCTTCATTTATATCAATAAGCAATTAACCTAGCTTTGCTTGAACATTAAGTTGTGTTTTTCAGAAGTCATAATTCAACACTTATCAAAAGTAAAGGTTCAAGTTCAATGCCTAAGTATTAATCAAGTCCCTAGCTATAGGATAATTTAATAATTGAATACATTTTTATAAATGTTTATTGATATTATGTATTTTTCTCTATGATTATTTTCTGGGATGACTAATACTCTTATTTCTGGATGACACTATCTGGATCTTTCAATTACCTGTTCATTTGTATTTTCAGTTTACCCATAAAATTTCAAATCTAGCTTCCCCCAATATTGCATTTCCTGAATCACTTAGATCACTATCAATAAAGTACAATATATCTTTATTTTATAGTTTAAAAAGCTCTCAGTTAAACAAGAGTTTTAGGAATTGTCATTTAAAATCCATTTTATTTCCAAGGAATGCTACTGTATTTAATATATGAAGTACAAAACGAAATATTTGGAACATTTTGTCCTAAATTATCTTAAGGTTTGGATTATAATTTTAGAATAAATTTTTGTTTACTATTCTTGAAATCATTATTTTTAAAGTAAGCTTTCAAAAGTTCTCCTTTTTGAGTTATTAACTGCAAATGTAAATAATCCAAGACCATAGTTACAAAGTTTCCACTAGAAGAACCTAGAAAAAATTCTTTGAAGTCAGTTTTACCATTAGCACTATCTTCAAGTTTCACTCTTTAAATCTATTCTGTCCAATATGTGGCCATCTGTTACTACTTAAATTTAAATTAAAACAATCCAACTTCACAAATGCAAAAGCCCTTGTCAAGTGTTTTACAACTAAACAGTTTGTGATTACCGCTCACTACAGACAGAAAGTATTTCCATCATTGCCAAAAGTTCTATTGAATAGAGCGGTACTATCTTATCACTCTTTATCATCAATTTTCAATAAGATCAAACAAAAGCCAATATTTTTACTATAAATATCTGTTTTGTCCATTATTTCTTCAAAATCAGTCCTTGGCCCTTTATCTCTCTCATTTCATGTATTAGTCCACTTGAGGCTATCTAGTAGCTTCCTTAAGCACTCTTTATTCTTTTTTTCTCCTCTGACTTGATAATTTTAAATGAACTGTCTTTAAGTTCACTGATTTTTTTTTTTCTTCTGCTTGGTTAAGTCTATTCTTGAACAACCCAAGTAAATTTTTCAATTTAATTACTGTATACTTCCACTCCAGAATTTCAACTTGATTCTTTATAGTTTCTCTTTGTTGACTTTTTATTTCTGCATCATTTTCTTACCTTCAAGAAGCATATTGAGCATCTTTAAAATGGTTATTTTAAATTGTTTCTCAGGTATTTCATAGTTCTTTCTTCACAGTCAATTCCTGGACATTACTTTTGTTCCTTTGACTGGGCCATGACTCCCTGTTTCTTTGTATGCTTTATGATCTTTCACAGAGATGTGGGCATCTGAAATAAACAGACACCTTATGCAGTCCTTAGGGACTGACTTCATACAGGGGAAAACCTTTACCAACCAGTCTGATAGAGAGTTTAGGGACCTCACAAACCTTTTCTTTGCATCTTCCTTGGGCTTCTACATTTAATTTCCTAAAGAGGTTTTCCCATTTCTTCTCAGGAGCCTGTAATCTTTCACTCCTCTGGATATCTTTCTGTAGTACTATATTCTCAGTGATACCATAATAAGCCATGGTGCTCTCATTTTTGTGCTCAGCAGCCCAATATGGTGTCCAAATTGTTGTTCCTATAAGCACTCCCCATCAGGAGAGACAAAAACTAGTCCTTCAGGCAGCCTGCCAAAAAGCCAGAAAAATGGATACATGTTTTACTCTTCTTTTTCCCTAGGTTAGCAAAAGCCAGGAGTTAGCTCTTTTCTCCCTATCATGTCATACTATGCCAGAGAAGGATTGGGGCTTGGGCATGCAAAATGCCAAGATTCTCCAATCCATTTAGAAGCAACTCTTCTTTCCTTTGTGCTCACTTGGTATACTGCAATCTCTCTCTCTAACATAAAAACAGTAAAATGTTTAGTTTCTTAGGAAAAAAAAAGTGGAGAGGAGGGATTCAAAATGTGATCACACTTCCATTTGCACTTGAGCAAAGCCAATGTTGCAAGCTTAATCCTTGATGAGGACACGTAGTAAATGAAACCAGCTGCTTGCTCCTATGTCACTCCGGGAGTCACGTCCCAATATGCTTTTAATGGATATTGGCTTCTCTACTTCTTCTTAGCAGAGAAACAAGGCTAGCCATAGCAACCATCCCATCTCCAAAGTGCAACATTGCCAGTGAGAAGCAAAGCTCTGGACCACTTGGGAGAGATGGGGAGGGAGGAGAGAGGGAAGGAGACACTTGTCTTAGAAGCAGAACAGTTCTACAACAGAAGTTTGGTATCTGAGTTCACCACAACCTCATCTTATAGAAAACAGTTGGAAAGCATCTGTAAAACCAACGGTATCCTTAAGGTGAAATTGCAGAATTTTGCTGCATACCTGGACACAAGAGAAGTGAGAAGTTGCAACAAGTTTTTTTTTAAAGATTTTATTTATTTATTTGACAGAGAGAGACAGCCAGTGAGAGAGGGAACACAAGCAGGGGGAGTGGGAGAGGAAGAAGCAGGCTCCCAGTGGAGAAGCCTGATGTGGGGCTCAATCCCAGGACTCTGAGATCACGCCCTGAGCCAAAGGCAGACGCTTAACGACTGCGCCACCCAGGCGCCCCAGCAACAAGTTTTAACTAGCAGCAACAAAGTTCGATACATTTTTTTGTGTGTGTGTTTGTTTTTAGCAATATTCGTTTGCAAGTTCATTAAGAAACACTGCAGTTTAATGGGGCATATGATATGGAACAATCTTCTTTTGCTATAGTGCTGTTCGTTGAAAAGAACTGACCTTTGCAAAGATTTCAACTGGGGTGTAATCTATTTACACAGTAGTAGCTCCTGGTTTCAGTGGTAGAATGGGTGCTATGTGATATCCTCTTCTTCAGAACAGTAATCTCGACGTTTTTCAATTTTTTCATCCAGCATTCTGAAGAATTCTTGTTGGCTTTCAGAGATGTGCACGTTTGCTCTAAGCTGATGAACTAATCCTGGAATCTCTTCATTAGTTTTAAGTCTTAACGTCAGAAACAGCACTTTTTTCCAAGTTTTCTTGGTTCCTGGTGCTATTTTCTGCTCCTCCTCTGCCACATTTTTCATGTACCTGACTTCTTCCACCGTTTGATCCTATACTCGTCGCCAAACACATCTCAGTTCTGGTAGTTCTTCCCTTTCTGGGCTTCCTCTTCACTTTGAACAGTGGCAACATGCTTGGCAGAGGCACAGCCCATAGTCTCATTCAGTCAGCTTCAGTCCGGCTGAACTGCAAATCATCTCTACAGACACAGGGACATTTTTGTTTCTTTAAACACAAAGAAACTCTACCTTCCTGCTGAGTGGGTCAAGATGTGCACACCTTGGGCACTCGCGGTGGGGGCTGAACGTGGCAAGCCTCAAACCCCCCACCCCCGCCCTGTTCCCTTCCTCCTCGCCTTTTCTCTTCCTCCTTCCTCTCCTCTCCACAGTGAGTCCGGGTGTCCCCCTCAAGAATCCCCGGAGCCCCGGCCCGCATGCCTGCATGTGTGCGGGCATGCGGGAGGCGAAGGCACTCGGCCAGCTCTCCAGTAACTGAGCCCGGCGCGCAGCTCCCAACTAAAGTGTGAAAGAAGCAGCCACAGGGCTGCCACGCATAAGGTCCCCCAGGGAGTGGGTACACCACAGTCTCTTAAACTGTTTTTTAAAGTTCTCACAGAGCCGATTTTGTCCATATATGGTTTAGGCAGTGATTCTATGGATAAGCAATGGCCAGACACTTCATTTTTCTCTATATCACTGAATTTTTCAATAATTTTAAACATTAAGTAAAAGTAATGCTTGGTATTCAATTAGTAAACCTCAATCTAAATTCAAAAAGAATATACCCATGTAAAATGAATATATATTTGTACTTAACACCACAAAAAAAGCATGGATTTTTCTTAAATAAAACTATTCTAAAATAGTCTCATATGCCGAAGGTTTAGATTAGTTTAGTCTCATATGCCAAAGATTTACCTCAATTGTGTATGAACTTAAAATTTTTAAATGTTTCAAGTCAGTTTCTG